>NC_133784.1:25827753-26088160 GCF_003597395.2 Chelonoidis abingdonii | reverse complement strand
GGCCAATAACGTCGATTTCCGTCCACAGTAACCGTAATCCGAACTGTTAATATCGAATTTAGCGCTACTCCTCTCGTCGGGGAGGAGTTCCGAAATCGATTTAAGGAGCCGTTTAACTCGATATTAATGACGACGTCGTGTGAACGGGTACAACGTTAAATCGGTATATCGGCCATTAAACTGATTTAAAGTCGCAGTGTAGACCTGGCCTTAGTCCTGATAGTACTTTAAAAAGTATGATCCTTTGTTTTTTTCATGCACATAAAATAAATATAGGACCATATCTGCTATTTAAACTTCACTCCTGTAAAACTCACTAATGTTGGT
Source organism: Chelonoidis abingdonii (assembly GCF_003597395.2). NCBI lineage: Eukaryota > Metazoa > Chordata > Testudines > Testudinidae > Chelonoidis > Chelonoidis abingdonii. The sequence goes on along the minus strand of NC_133784.1, from coordinate 26,087,833 downwards.
GTTGGTTGCATTCACAAACTGGGGGCAATACAGTATAAGGGGTATAAATGCCAGTACTGAAAGACCTGCAGCCTTCTCACAAGACACACAAAATAACTTCAAGTGGAAATTGCAAAAATTCAGGAGATTCTATTTAAAAAATGCTAGGGCCTGCCCCCTCCACCCACAAACACGCACAAATAAAAAAATGAACCCCACTAACCAGATTCCTGATACCTGAAAATTTATAAATTCACAAGTCAAAAAGAGAAATTAAACAGGCTTGGCCGCTCCATAATGGTATATTATCTCTTCGTAACAAGGTTTATAGATATTAAAAGTTAATGGTATAAATTGGTTATTTAAGGATAATCTTGATTTGTTTCCAAGATTCTGCATATCAAAGGTTGTACTTGAATGTCCATTACTTTGGCTCAGAAAGACACATTTCTGCATGTATTGTTTGGAATGGAATCAGTTTTCATCAGTGGAAGAAGGACCAGCTGTTATTTAGGGTCACATGGTTATCTAGGGTGGTGCAAATAGGGAAATTAAAAGATGCAGCCAAGATAACTTATTTGATAGGTTATTTTGGGAAGAAGGATGAGAGTATGTTCCTGGATAAAGTAGGAGGCTTTTGGAATATGTTGACTTATTAGCTGATAGAGTTAAATTTTCCATTTGATAATTTGATGTTTCTGACTGGCAGTTAATTTTATTGGCATATTTGTATTTAATGCTGCTGAGTAGTTGTCATTAGTGGAGGTTTAATTATTGTTATCATGCTCTGAGCTTCTGTATGGTTGTTCTTATCCTAAATAAGATAATCATATTTCCTCATCTGTTAATGAAATTTTGGAGTATATCTTATTAATTTCTCATGGTCGTGGTTTACTTTGTGCATTTCATTCAGCTTGGTAATGAAACTAGACAGGTCAGTTTAACTCTGTTTATAATCTACACACCTATTCTTTTCTTGTGCACTAGCACAATGCCATTCTTGGTTTCCAAAATTGCAAAGAAACATTTAAATTTAAAAATACCTCTTTACATTTAAATTAAACTAAAACTTTTAAAAATTTGTGGACACGTCTGTTACTAGATTTCATAATATGTTAAGTGTTTTGCACATTACTTTGGGTCTTAAATCTGTCTAGACAGTGCATACTGCCTTGCCCTTACTAGAATATCAGAGCATCACACTAGTAAATGACGATCCCTTGATGTCTCTTTAACGTCTACTAAAAGCTGTTGGCAGAACTATAGTAGAATATGGGATCTTCAATGTCCTCTTGTGTTTAATCATAATAAGAATGTGGTGGCCTTACCTAAATATAAGGTGTATTAGTTTGGGGGTCGGGGTCGGGAGGTTAATAGCTACCTTACAGGGATGTTAGGCTTAACCTACTGATATTTGCAAAGTGCTTATAAATTTTCAGAAGGGCATTATACACATGCAAATTGGTACTTTATAGTAAAAATAGACATTACTCTGCTTTTTTACATGGCTGCAATATTCTAGTTTTAAAAGGGGCTTGTCCAGAGCATATATTATGTATTTTAACTACTCATTGTACTGAGACTAATTGTAAACCTTGTATGGAATTTTTTATTCTGGGCTTAGTGGGCCCAATCCTATTTCCGTTGAAGTTGATGTAAGTTTCAGTATGTTGGCTTACGGAATGAAATGGCTCTCTGTGCAGGAGCATATGAGCCATGAGGGCGCTGAAGCAGCAGGCAGAGTCTGAATGTTTACCTACTCTGTATCCAACCACTGGATGGTAACACTTTGTTTCATTTCTCTTCTATTCACATGTATTTGCCCTGTGCAAAGACCATTTACTAGGTCTTTGTGATGGTTGAGAACTTTACCTTTTGTGCCTGGAAGTGGTCTGGTTCAGCTGAAGCTCTGACAATATATTTAGACTGATGTATGTACTGAAATGTGTTTCTTTTCCCTATATTTTCTGTTGTGACATTTATTTTCTATTGATTTGAACAGCTCATGAGAAACTGAAGGAGTTAAAACTGGGCTTTCTCTACATTGTTTTTAACATCACTATACAGGAAAATTCTACCCAATTTAACCTATTTGTTTCAAAATAAAGCAAGTAGGCAAAAATTGATGAAACAATGAGAAATATGACTTGACAAAATAGTAAAAAACATAAATCTGCCCAGCCACCTAAAAGACCCAATCTTCTGATAACAATGGAACAAATCTGCTCCAGAAATCAAAGTATCTGAATATATAAACAAATAGCAAATTAAAGTATTATATTAAACAAGTGAGTTTACAGATATACTTATTCCTATACATCAATTTCTTCTGTTTTTAAAAGCACTAGAGAATCAGCCAGGATGCTTGGGTGGCTATAAAAGGGTTAAATAATATCTCCAGTGAAGACAATGACTATGCTGTGCCAGTTGCTTATGCTTCAGAACAGCTTATTCTGCAGCATAAGCACCAAGTGTACTCCACTGCTCACGCTCAGTACGTGCTGTGATGACTAACAACGTTCCTACATCTCTAGTGTAGGCAGTAACCATTTTGTGCCAGGCCACATGCTCATTAGATAACTAGCAGCAAGCCATAGCTGCTGAACACATGATGACTGACTGCTGCAGTACTTAAAAGATGTAAGCCTCCTTCTTCCTGGATTATTTTAAATGTAGAAGTCCATATTCCAAAAAAATATCCTGTCCGTCTAACTAGAACCAAACCTCCTGTTGCAACTCAATATGCAGGCATGAAATTAAATAAACTATAAAAGAATGTTTCTAGGAGCTGTGCAGCAGCTATATATCACTGTGATGTAAACATCACTAAATACATTTTAATATTGTTCAGAACAACAAACTAACAAAAGCAAAGTATTTAAACAAATACTCGAGGACAGGTTCTCACATCAAACACTACCTTCATAATTGTGCCCTAGCTGGCAGTTTAATTAGGTCATTATTAAGAGACTGTCCCCTCTCTGACTGCGCATTTTCTCCCTGCCTCACAGATGGGGAGTTGAAGATCAGCTGCCTCTACAGCAATGTAGAGCAAGAACAAGGTGAGGTAGAAACATGGAGTCCCCTTCCAGACTCAGGAGCAGTCTTTTAAGGCAGTTTCCCGGGAGAAGCAGCAGATGGGAAAAGGCCAGGTAGCATGGCTCTATTGGACAGTGGCTGTCAGGGAGGAATAAAAGGGGGCAGATCTAGTATGGAGGAACACGGCATCTCTGTGGATAGCCATTTGCCAGTAACTCAGATCTGCAGTCTGGCTGCAAACACCTGCGTATACAATGGCATTGCAGGAGCCAACCATCCCTTTCATTAAAAGACCTGGGAAAACTGCAAGGAGAGTCTGTTTTCCTCCCCTGCCCTCTCAAACTGTACCCCATGGATTTTTTTCCCCATCAGAAGGGGCAAATTCCACCCCTCCTGTGAACTTTTAGCAATGCCATGTGTATACTACAATCTTCAAATATTTAACTACAAGAAGGAGCTGCATAAATCAGTTCATATACAAATATCCAGCCATGAGAAAAATGCTTGAAGTAACCAGCAGTGGGGATGAATAAAAAAACCCTCTGAAGATATCATAAAGCTGCGGCTGCTGTGTTGGGGAAGATGCAGATTGCTGCACTTGCACTACCTCTCATTCAGCAGAATCCGTAATAAGGGGGCATGATGTGTGCAAGTGTACAGCCAGGTTTTCTGAACGTGCTTGTACTTTGAGATTAAACTCTCACCATCTCTCCACCATTTTCGGTTATATACTTAGGCATATGTAGCAACACTTCAATTTATCCACACTGAGGTGCAGATTTCTGCTGAAAGGTTACTGCAGCTCACAATGGGCTAACATAATCAGTTGTCTGCTTGCACATTCCCTCCTCAACAGATAAGTACAGGACTTCAGTTTCAAGGGCTACAAATACAAAATTAAACACATTAAAAAAAATTAAAGCAATGTAAAATTCCAGAAAGGTAACATTAAAAGGAGAGTCCTTGTTTTGTTGGTAAATTATATGTTTGGTGCAGAAAACTTTTTTTTATTAATTCTCCCCTTTAAGGAAGAAAAAAAAATATTAGGGCTGTCAATGACAGTTAACTCAAGTGATTTACTCAAAACAATTAACTAGATAAAAAAATTAATCGCAGTTTTAATCACACTGTTAAACAATAATAGAATACCAAATTAAATTCATTACAAATATTTTGCATGTTTTGCTATATTTTTAAATATATTGATTTCAGTTACGACACAGAATACATGTACAGTGCTCATTTTATTATTTTTATTAAATATTTGCACTGTGAAAAAGATAAGAGATTGTATTTTGCAATTCACCTCACACAAGTACTGTACTGCAATATCTTTATTGTTAAAGTCCAACTTACAAATGTAGAATTACACTTTTTTTTACTTAACTGCAGTCAAACAAAACAATGTAAAATTTTAGAGTCTACAAGTCCACTCAGTCCTACTTCTTGTTCAGCCAATTGCTTAGACGAACAAGTTTGTTTACATTTATGGGCAATAATGCTGCCCGCTTCTAATTTACGTCACTTGAAAGTGAGAACAAACATTCACATAGCACTGTTGTAGCCAGAGTTGCAAGGTATTTACCTGCCAGATAAGCTAAACATTTGTATCCTCCTTCATGCTTCAATTTGTAGATTGTAATAACTTTTGCTTCTATTTTACAGTGCAAAATACTTCTAATCAAAAATAATATAAAGTAAGCACTGTACATGTATTCTGTGTTGTAATTGAAATCAATACATTTGAAAATGTAGAAAAAGTGCATAAATATTTATAATAAATTTAAATTGGTATTGTTTAACAGTGTGATTAAAACTGCAATTAATCGCAATTAGTTTTTAAATCTCGCAATTAATTGCAATTCCTTTTTTAATTGTGAGTGCGTGTGTGTGTGATTATAGACACTTAGCCCGCCCAACCTGCTGTATAACTCTGAAAAGTATACTAGGCTTCAGATAGTGAAGGACTCATTTAGGCCCTAATCTTGCAAACACTTATGCAAGTGTTTTGACATTAGTGTTAATTAATTTTATTACAAAACATTGTATCAGTCCCTTTATTCCCTTCATATGTAGGGACCTAATTTTGTTGTCTTTGCTCAGGAAAAATTCCTATAAGGATGTCTGCTCTCAGTTATTTGTATTACAGTAGCACCTAAGGACCTCAACCAAGCCTGGGACCCATTATGTTAGGCACTGTACGAACAGAATAAGAAAGACATTGCTCAGAGTAGCTTGGTCTAAATAGACCAAATAAAGGGCTTGGGGTGAGAGAAGGATATTTCATATAAGTAGAATGGAAAATGTTATGGGGGGGTGTTAGCAAATGTCATGATAGTTCCATTTAAAAAAACAATTAAAATATTTTGAATGGGAGAGAGAATTAGGTGAAAAGAGAAATGTAAGGTACAGTGGATATTAAAGTAAGAGGGAAAAGAAGAAGGGGAACAGAGGGAAGGTGGAGTGAGAATGAAGTGAAGGATAGGCAGAAGGGCTTCTGAAAATGATCCGGGGGTATAGTGGATCACAAAGTGAATGAGTCAACCGTGGCATACAATTGCAAAACAGGCTGATATCTTACTCTACTCAGCACTGGTGAGGCCTCAGCTAGAGTAATGTGTCTGGTTTTGGATGCCACACTTTTAAGAAAGATGTAGACAAACTGGAGAGAGTCCAGAGGAGAGCCACAAAAATGATAAAAGGATTAGAAAACCTGACTTGAAAAGACTGAGAAGGGGACATAGAAGTCTTCAAATATGTTAAGGGCTGTTATAAAGAGGATGGTTGATCAATGGTTCTATACATCCACTTAAGGTATGACTAGAAGTAACCAGCATAATCTGCAGCAAAGGAGATTTAGGTAGATATTAGGAAAAAAAACTTTCTAACTACAGGAATAGTTAAGCACTGGCATAGGCTTCCAAGGGAGGTTGTGGAATCCCTGTCATTGAAGGTTTTTAAGAACAGGTTGGAGAAACACCTCTCAAGGATGGTCTATACTTGGTCCTGCCTGAATGCAGGAGGCCAGGCTAGATGACCTCTTGAGGTCCCTTCCAGTCCTACATTCCTATGGTTTTCTGACTGTCAGAGTAGGAGCAAGCAGCTAGTCAGAGGGGAGAGAATGTCTTGAGCAGTTAATACACACACAAAATTTGGATGCTGCTGACATCATCAGAGTTCAGGGGTCCTGGAACAATTTGTATAGTGGGAGTGCTGAGATCCATTGAACCAAAGTGTAAACCCTGTGTATAATGGAAACTACTTCAAACCAGGGATGCAGCAGCCCCTAGTTCCAGCACCTATTTCAGAGTCTGCAAGTGATTTCCTTTATTGTTCTGGCTGGTTCTTTCTAGCTGTTTTTGTCACTGAGCTAATGTGGCTGGAGTGGAGAGAGGAGTGGGGCCACATGAGTCTTGGGGCCCTCCACTATCCAATTCTGATTCTGAGGATACTATGGAAGGGTAAACAGAACTGTGTCTCTGCTTCCCGCTGCTCCATTGGTATAGCTGTATCTGCTTCAGCATGAATGCTCTCCTACTAAGATGGATTTATATGTGAAGGCTGAACTGAATTGTTGATGCAAAAGAGACATGTCTCGGTAAGAATTGGCCCCTAATGTCAACATTGCAAAAGTAACCATCATATCTGGCACCTATTGGGATCTTTGCTGGCAGTGTCACTGACCAGGGCAATGAAGAAAACCATATGAATTGCACTTGCCTCTAAATGTGGTCTTTGTTGGTGCTGAAGTATGTTGAAATGCATTGTGGGAGAAATGTATGCTACTGCAGAATGTGCAGGAGCAGAATATGGCACTAAATTGCTTTTACCAGGCCCAATCTTGCAGTCCTTAATTAAATGAGTCTTCCACCCATTTGAACCAGGTAACTAAACTGGTAAACTAATTATTTTAATAAATATTAAATTGGATATACATAACTAAAAGGAAGTAACTGACCCAGGGTTTCACTGGCAATGTTTCTGATCCTGCAGACACTTAAACTCTTCATGCAGTTGAATACTCCCGCTGAACTGAGTAGGAGTACTCAACTGCATGAAGTTACACTCATGCACACAGTTACATGCATGATTAAAACCTAAATCTTAATACCATGTTCAACATGCTGCATCATTTGCTATAGGCTTGAGCTTACTATCTCTGCTTCCAAAACTTCTGTTGAAGTTAGTGGGGCATCTGGATGCTTATGGATTTCAGACTTGTACCATAATATGCAACTTAAACAAATTTAAGATGCATTGATATTTAGGAATATTAACAAATGTGTAGTCAGTGCTCAAACATTTCTTCCATTCCTTTATAATGGAAGTTTTGCCTAAGCCTAGCCTACAGGTGCTGGCATTTGTTTGGAGAATTTTTGAATGACTTTCGGTTACTCCACAGCCTGAATGGCATGTTGACAAACTCCAAGAAATTGCTTGATTTATTATGATGAAAGGACAAAAGGATATGTTGGGTGTCTCATTAGTTATCTAATGTTCATGTGGCCTGCCAAGATAAATACAGAGAGTTAGGACAAAATCAGGAGCACTTTCTAGTCACTTATAGTAATTAGCAACAAAGAGTCCTGTGGCACCTTATAGACTAACAGATGTATTGGAACATAAGCTTTTGTTGGTGAATACCCACTTTGCTGGATGCATCCAACGAAGTAAGCTTATGCTCCGATACATTTATTAATCTATAAGGTGCCACAGGACTCTTTGTCGCTTTTTACAGATCCAGACTAACATAACTACCCCTCTGATACTTAAAGTCATTAGTTGAACATGTGTTTCTCCTAAATGTTGTTCATGGTCTTAAAAATATTGTGTTTTATTTTGGAAGATGTCTTTATTATTTAACTTCATAGAAAGGATTACTACTTAGTATTGTCATTGTAGCAAAGGTAGCACTTGCATTAGCAAAATAGGAGGACTGTCTGCATAGGTTCAGTGATTCATTTTTTAAAATATTAAACATACTTTGGAAACTTGAATGATCAATATTTTATTGCATGCTTATTTCATTTTAAATTTCTGCATGCTTTTAAACTGGCTTCAAGCTAGTTAGGTTGTATCATCTGCTTGGCAACCAAAGAAGAGAATCATGAACAAAAATACCTTATATCAAGGAGAGCCTGTATGAATTGCCACTTGTTTTTAACAGTTGTTAAAGCCAGCATAATGAGCTACTGATGCTTTTTCTATTGAGGAAGTTGTGGAGAAACAATTTAAATGTGATATTTAATATTCAGGTGCATGCTATCTGATATTAGAATTAAACCAGAACAGTAAGAGACTGAAAGTACCAAATAATGAAGTCCTAATTGACCACAGGTCAAAGACAGCTCATGAAGATTTTATACTGCAGACTCTTCAAGTTTTGCTCACAGGTCCTAAATTGACATGGAGAGACTACCCTCTAGTGGCCAGATAGAGTATTTCACTCTCCGGTCACTTATTTCTAAGCTTTACAGGAAGAAAAATTATGCATGCTGCAGCCCAATATCTGGAAGTGTTTGTAATAAGCATGAAATTGAATTGAAGTGAGATAAGGTAGGCCTTTTCTCACTTAACACCTTCGCCACTCCTGGGGATAGCTTTCATTTAGCTTTGCTTATGCTAAATGTGAGTTTTCCCAAGATGAGGCAGAGGCAGCAAGACACAGGTCCCCTTGTGCAATCTTGGTGCTTTGGGTTTTTTAATGTGAAATAACCTTTACATATTCCCCCCCCCTCCCAGAAAAAGAAAGCATTTAGTTAACTATGTTCCAACTCTTTCCAGCAGCAGATTCTTTAAGTATTTTCATGTGTTAGTCAAGGTGTCTATAGAAATTTTTTTTAACCAAAGGATATTGCCTTTGCTAGTTGGTTATCAAAATTCCCCTGGGGGAAAAAATTCCATTTAATATAAAATATGTATCTGGAATAATTTGATTTCACTGTATCTCTCATACCTCTCCTTTGAAAGAATAAAGAACACCATACATTTTGCCTCTTGGATACCTAATTATCCTGTTCATGCTTACATTTGTTCTTCCTGTCTGGAGTTCCAGCACTGTTTGGTCTATTTATTTCTTGGCACATCTCTGCTTCAGGGACAGATGATAATAGTTTATTCTGTTCCGTGTGTCTTTCATCTCGGAACTCTTATTTTAATATGCTATCAACTGATGTCAACCATAACGGGATAAATATATATAAAATGCATAGTTTCCCTAGTAAATGTTAAAATGTTTCCTATACACTGACGCGGGTAGCTTCCATTCTGCACATCATTTAAGGCGATTTGATATTTCCAAATACTGCACTAGTGCGATTCATTCAATGGAATGTACTAACGACCAGGGTAGATACTAGAATAAAAGCGGTGTGTTTTCAGTAATATGGATGTGTAAAGTATTTAAAACCAATTCTTAAAGAGCATACAGTTAAGTCAGTGAAGCTGGGATTTAGATGGACAATGTCTTCTTTCTTGGGCAACGTGGTGAAATCCAAAGTAAAACTGGATCTAGGATTTAGCTTCCACTTTTTTCTAATGGAATTCTGAAGATTATTTTCCACTAGGAGTTCAAATATTTCTTGCCTGCTTTAGTCTCCCTGCCTAAGTCGCTTGTGCGCTGTGGAAGTCGATTGCTTTTCCACCCGCCCCTCATTGCACAGGCATCTGGCCATGAGGATCTTGGTCTTGCACAATACGCTTCCTTTTTCTTCCTGTTTTATATGGTGGTTCGGTGCTTTTATCGGGGGTTAAAAATAACGTACGCTCTCTTTCTGCCTACCCTTTTCAAAAGAGTAGATCAATTTAGGGCCCGCTCCCTGTAATCTTTACTCGCGGGAGCAATTGCTGCTGCACAGTGAAACCATGTTGGGAAATAAATCCGTGGGGTGTATTTTGTGTATGTTGGAGCCACCTCTGAGTGCCACCATTATGAACAATTCTGCATTCTGTTTTCTATTTAAAAAAACCACATCGGACTTCTTTCAGTGAAATCAAGCGTCAGGGAGCAAACCCCAGCAGTAAAACATCAAATGGAAGAGTGTGGGGGGAAGATCTGTGTGTGTCTTGGTATCGAACGGAATACACCATGTTTCCTTGCTGGGGACAAAGTCCTGCAATGAAGAGAAGAGGTCGGGTGAAAGGCTTTGAGGGGCATGTGTCATACACATGCACCCCTCTTTGTTAATTGACCCCTCGGAGCGTGGCTGAGAGCTGGATCTCAGTGGGTTAAAATGGGGCACCCCTTTGCCCCCGTGTCCTATGGCGCCTTGCTCCCCAGGAGGCAGGTGCGGGGCAAAGCCTGGGCTCACGCCGCAGGGAATGGGTGCTAGGGCGGGGGATGCCCAACAGCGAGCAGCTGCAGAAAGTCCTCCCGTGCTGGACGAGGCGTAAGGCTGCCTGGCCCAGGCGGCCTGTGCCGGCGCAGGTGGGTGCCGGTGCCCGTCCCCACCCCGCGCAAAGCTCAGCAAGTCGCTGCGCAGGGGCGTCTGAGAGCCCGAAAAGCCAGGAGGGAGGGGAGGGCAGAAGGGGGGAGGCGACGGGCGCATGCGCTCCGCCTGGCCGTGCCATATTGGAATGAGGCGGCGAGCGGAGCGCCGGAGAGCCCGAGCCCCAGCAGCTAGCGGCGCAGGGCTGGAAAAACTCGCCGCAGGTAAGGCGGGCGCCGGCCGAGCCCCCCCGCGGGCGGAGCGGGGCCGGCCGCAGCTGCTGGGCGCGTTTTGCCGGCCGCTTGCGGGCCCCGCCGGCTTTTTCTCGCCTCCCGAAGTTTTGCTGCGGGAGGCGGCCAGGCAGGGCGGCAGGCGCAGCGCAGGGAGGAGGGAGCGGCGAGCGCGGCTCCCGGAGAGATGCGCGGGCCGGAGAGGGGCCGCTGCGGATGCGCCAGCTCCGCGCGCAGCGGGCGGGCCCGCAACTCCCCGCAAAAGTCGCCGCCGCGCCGCATGGGCGCGCCCGGCCGCAGGGGAGCAGGGACTAGGGGACCGGCTGCCGCTCCAGAAGCGAGGCGACGCTGGCGTCCCTTGGCGAAGAGACCGCGCCCGGGGGCGGCTGCCAGCTTAGCCAACATGTTCCCCCTCGGGGTCGGGGCTCATCTTGTTCCTGCCCAGCTCGCGCGGGGAGCCCTTCCAGCGGGGCGGGCTGCTCGCTGCTGCTCAGCCATTTCACGCTAAAGCCTGGCCTACTAATTCTGCTCTGCAGAGTGAGGGGCGCGAGAAGGCTGGCGGGGGGTCAAATCCCTCCTGGAGGTAATTCCCCCCCCCCCACACACACACACTCTAACTTTGTGCGACGATGTGTTTTTAGTTCAGCCTGAACTCTGTAGTTTGTCCCTCTTCTGCTCGTTCCAAATAATTAAGTTAGATAATTAAAAACGTGAGCTGTCCTAGTTGTCCCACTCCTTCCCCCTCTTCCCCCGACAAAATGGTGTGTGAAAGGGGCTCTTTAAATGCAGAGATATTTTGATACCCCACAACACCCCCTGAAGAACAGCAGTGCAATATGCTGTGGGGCCGCGCTGTTCATGTGTTTTCCAGTCGGCTAGTGCATCGCTCCCGGGCTGAGACGAGTTCCACGGGGATTAGTGGGCACTGCCCCACACCGTGAATTGGCCTTTAAATCACTGACACGGAGGTCACTGCTTTTATTCTGTGGCGAGAGTGGCAGAAGCCATATCTGCAGATTCCAGTTGTTTTGGTAAATGTTGTTTCAATTGCAGAGTTGTATGAGGCCTCCCCTCCCCCCAGAATGTAGGAACTGCTGGTAGCTCCCTCAGGACTTTGCACTGTGTTTAAAAACAATACTGTTCTTACTGCCTTCCCATTTTATATTTTGCTGCGTCTCCCCAGCCCCCTTTTCTTTCACTAACGGGATGTGCTCAAGAAAACAGGATCTTTGTTTCTTTAGGAGTTCATCTGCCTTGGTAGCTTATTCTACCCCTGAAGTGGTAAATCCTCCATTTGTGGTACAAGCAGTTGGTTGCTGTGGAGATTGTGATGCCATAGGACTCAAACTTCACTTTAGGGGAATAAGATAGAGGGACAACAAAAGTAAACTGCAGAGGAGAGGAGAAAATGTGACAGAAGCACAAATTGTTCCTAAATGGGAAAGATTCTGAAAGTTTTCCACAGACATCAGCAGCTCTTATCCTCCCTCCCCCCCCAAATTCTTGGCTGGGGTATGGGAAGGAGTCTAGAGTAGAAATAGGGTAAGGAAAAGAAAAACAAGCTGGCAATTACTGTGAGTTTCTAACAAGGTGGTCTATTAATATCCCACAAGGCCTTCCTTTAGACTACATAATAGGCCAGGGTGATGGCTGTTTAATGGTCCCAGGTGGGCTTTAGTGGAATGATTACATGTACTTTGGAGAAACTTGTTGACATCATAAAAGATGATTAAAAACAGTAACATTCATGTCTGATAGTTTTACCCACTTTGACAGTAGAATTCTAATGTAAGATGTTTTACTGGTTTTTGTAGTGAAGAAAAAAGGCCTACATTGCTACTTCTCTTATGTCAGTTCCCTCCAGGGAGCTTGTTGCTGTAGCATGGGAGGTTACCATAGTGAACATTTTAGTAATCCAGAATGTAAGGTGTATGATTCTGAAATCACTGGAAAAACTAAGATCTATCGTCAAGTTATGAAGATAGCTTTGTACTGCAACATACAGTAGATTTCTGGTGAATGTGGATTAGTTGGTTAGCAGTTGGCTTCTAATGGCAAAGAATAAAAGTTTGTAAACTCTCCAAAAGCAGGGAATATCATTTATTGCTTGTATAGCACCTAGTGCAATGGAGCCCTGACTTAGTTAAGGCCTATAGGATTACTGCAATATAATCATTCTTTGAAGTAAAGTAAATCAATATAAGATGGCAGTAAGCTAGTAAATTGTGAATATTTCGAGGGATTCACTTACAGTTGGAGGTCTAGCCATAATCTTTACAATTTAAAGTGTTAAATATGCATTATAAAATGATCTGCTACAGAAACACATCTGTTTGCCTCTTTCCTTAATTCCAGTTTTCTTAGGTTTTGCAAAATAATTCTATTTTGCTGTGATTGGTTTCTTGCCACTCTGGTTGGGCGATGAGAATGTGATCTGTCTCTTCCAGCACCATTATTAGGGGAGTAATAGAAGAGATACGTGAATGAATTATGGAACAACTTAGGCTTCAGTGGTTGTAAAACTGAAAGAGCTCACCTCAGACACCTTTTATGGTTTGTTTTTACTTTAAAATGAAAGGGTGGCGAGAAAGCAGTTTACTAATTTTTAGTTTCCTTTTTTGCTGAGTGACTTAATTTCACTTGGCAGAACAGTGGAGTGTTCCATGGCCCTAAAGCTGGTGCACAGATTTCACCACAGGAAAAATATTGCAACGAATAAATAACAGAACTAGAGCGACTGACTTAGTAATTATTGATCCATCACTTTTATGCTTCTTCATTGATTTCCTACTGTTGAATTACCTTATCTGATTCTTTAACTGAACAATTGTTTAGTAGACTGCTGATTTTACAGCATGGGGAAAATAGTGTGTAAGGAAACAAGCTAGCACCTGACAGTATTCTTGGTTGGATGCTCTGATTTTTATATTCTCTGCACCTTTTCGGTGCCTTGCATCTGAGGTTTTCAAAGGGCTTTACAAAGAATTGATCCTCTCAGTTGTTGCCAGTCAAGGATTTTGTTAATATTTTACAGATAGTTTTTGGTGGTGGTATGTTCCTCGGCAAACCAGGGGCAGATCTAAGAATAGCACCCTGTCCTTTTGATTTTCAGTCCCTGTGCCCTTCCATACACTCCTTTTCCAAAGCCGTACTGTTCCACTCTTGCAAGTCACTTGTAATTTCACAGCACTGCTTCTGTTTACTACATTCTGCCATAGTAACATGCTGCTGTGATGTGAACATTAATACTGTCACCTTCTGGTAGCCAGACATAAGTAACCAGACTTAAAGTAAGGATTGGGAGCTTATTTACATGAGCATGTTCTTACTGAAGCGAGTTAATTAAACTTACTAAAATATGCTGTAAATGCAGGAAAAATTTAACATGGGGGAAAGTATTATGTGAGATCATATTAGAAGTTCCTTCTCGCACATCTAAACATCAGTCTTACTATGTAACTGAAATTCTTGTCATACGTGATCTTCCTGTATCAGTTAGCACTGCTAACATGATTTTAACACTACAGAAGAATAGGTAGATTGTCTTGTTATCCTTCAAGTTTATTGTTTACAACCTGAAACGGGAAATGACCACTAGGTAGTTTTCTTTTCAGGGACATATTTTCATAGTAAGATAACGTAAATTAATTATGTACGATACAGAGGCTTTTACCTGTCATGTGTCTTCTGTTACAAGCATGCATTTAATAAGAGAAGTTAAAATTACAGACTTGTATGAGTTATGAGGAAGTGAAGTGTTTAGACACTATACATCTAATGTAGCTATGTGGAACAGCAAACAGGGATACTACTTGATGTCTAATGGATTTTAAATATTTGCCTGGTTGTGGTTTGAAGCAGTAGCATGTTTCTGTGCTAGACTGGTGGTGGACTTCAGTTTCTTCTGTTTATTTTGTTTTTCCTCCAGAGCTGCTGGAATATGGTTGTAAAGTTAGAGAGAGACTCTACTAGTTTTAGGCCCCTAATTTAGATGTGATGGGCTTTTGTTTGTTTTCAAGGATTTTTACAAAATACAATAGATCTTATCTAAACAAGCTTTAAGTAAAAACATAATGTTCCTGACTCTTTCTGAAGACCAACATTGTGTTAATAGATAGGATCCTGAAAGTGAAACTCATTAGTCCACTTTTTCCAAACTGAGTAAAGGTGAAAAGAAAATTAAATTTAAAAAATGATAATCTTGAATAATTTCATTTTAGTAACACACGCAAAGATATGCTTTTAAAACTGAGTTTCATATGACTGACGACTTAATCCGTAAGATACTCTATTTTCACAAATATGAGACAAATATTGTAAAAATGTACAAAAGAGGTATCAAAGTGTAACTTCCATGCTTTACTGCTAAGTGAGCAATCTGGGTTCCAACAGCACAAAATATATAAAGTCTGTACTGTTCACTTCGCATTAAAATAGTGTGTAAGATGCATTTTGGTCCATAAAACTGTCAGCCAAATCGAACAAAAGGGAAGGAAAATCAACGCACTTGCAGAGCAAAAGAGAAATCAATGTTCTCAAAGCACTTTTTTTTAAAAACAAGCTTAACTTGTGTTGAGTGAGGTCATAGTTCTAAAACTTACTCTGAAGCTTGCAAAGAAATATCCCTCCTGAAGTACATGACATTGAGTACTACTGTAGGAATGCTGCAGTGCATTCTTAATATGGCATAATTTATGGGAACCCACTATTTAAACATTTAAAAAGTGACACTCTCTTAGACAGTGTGATCTGAGTATAGGTCAGAACCAGAATCTCCTGAATTTTAATTTCACCTCTAGCAATGACTCTCTATATGGCACTGTGAAGCTTCTTATTTCCTGTCTGTTTCAACATAAGTAATATTAGGGCTATGCTCATATGATTAATGTGTGGATTAGTGTTTGTGAAACACTGAAGATGTAAAGTGCAGTATAAGTGCTAAGCGGTGGTAGCTTTATACTTCATTATTTATTTTTTTCACTACTGAAGTAACACCTAGCGTCACCAATCAGGATTGGAGGGAACTGTGCTAGGCACAGTACAGACAAAACTTAAAAAATAGTCCCTGCAAAGAGTAACTGGCAATGTGACTGTTAGTATACAGCAACAAGAGAGCATGATCAAGGCTTGCAAGAATTGAATCTTTCTGAAGTGTACTTTGAAAAACACTAAGATTTCAGCTTTCTCAAGCCTTATGTATTTATTGATAATTAACGTAGCTGTGTGTACGACCGCTAACATTCTGCTGCAGTGAGTACTGTTGGTATGTAGTGCAATGACTGCAAATCAGCTTTTGAGGGATACCTTCCTCTTAGGGTAAGTCTACAATACGGGATTATTCCGATTTTACATAAACCAGTTTTGTAAAACAGATTGTATAAAGTTGAGTGCACACGGCCACACTGAGCACATTAATTCGGCGGTGTACGTCCATGGTCCGAGGCTAACGTCGATTTCCGGAGCGTCGCACTGTGGGTAGCTATTCCGTAGCTATCCCATAGTTCCCGCAGTCTCCCCCGCCCCTTAGAATTCTGGGTTGAGAGCCCAGTGGCTGATGGGGCAAAAATCATTGTCGCGAGTGTTCTGGTAAATGTCGTCAGTCATTCCTTCCTTCCAGGAAGCAACGGCAGACAATCTCATTTCCGCCCCCTTTTTCCCTGGATTGCCATGGCAGACGCCATAAGCACGGAACCATGGAGCCCTGCTTCAGCTTTTTTTTTTTTTATCTTTCTATCTCTGTATGTTGGGTACTGGATGCCTCGCAGAGGCGATATCTCAGCAGCTAACACAGCAGCGTTCATTGCTTTTTGCATGGATAGCAGAGTAGGTTATCAGTCGTTCTGTACCGTCTAGCTGCCGGCATAAAATTGGCAAATAGAATGGCGGTCTGCTGTCTTCTTACTGTCCTGCTGTATCATGGGTGCTCCCTGGTGAGATCGCGGGGTTGCAAAAGCAAAATGGGGAACTCCCTGAGCTCAAATTCCCTCCCTTTATGGTTTCTAAAACTAGTCAGTCTGCCTAGAATAGGCAAGGTACTAGAGAACCGTTGTATCAAGAGACATGCGCCGGTGTCAATCCACAGAATGATGAAGCGCATGCCATCACGGGTTGGGTCCCTGCAACAACCCACCCGTGTGCTTCCCCCCCCAAAACCTTCCTAGGGTAGACCGTGGCAGTTCCCCCCCCCATGTTATTACGTAATAACGAATGCAGGAATAAAGAGACACGGATTTTTATGACACTAAAATAAGGGGAGCCAAGCCTGTCCGGTGCTATGAACAGTCCAGGCAGTGAACAGAATCTTTTCTTTACACAGAAAGGGAGGGGCTCGATGGAGCCAGCCCCGCTGCCTATGATGAACGACACGTTACCAGCCGTTTCTGTACCAATCTACTGGAAGACCTGGGAGTCATTCCCCTTTTTTACCGCACGCCCCTGGCCAGCCCAATGAAGCCAGCCGAAGAGCACCTCACGGATTGATAAAAGAATGTGTACCAGTCTACTGCACCCGTCTGCCACCAGGGAGGGAAGAGGAGTGGATATACTGCGCTTCAGTCATGCTGCAAGCATCCGCGTCTACCGCAGCATTCATAGAACATAGGGGACATTGAACACGAATCAAAAATATTCTTCCCTTTTCTTTCAACGTGGGAGGGGAGTAATGACGCAGCTATCTCCGAAACACACCGGACATGTGTGAAACGCTACCCAGCATTGAGGCTCAGCCAACGAATGCAATTACTTTTTCAGAGACTGTGTGCGACTAGTGGATAGCTGATCTGAGTACCCCCCCTCTCCTCCCTCCCCCAGAGCGCCCATTTGAGTCTCGGCTTCCGTTACGCTTCTCACGCAGCAATGTGTAGCCTGGGAGACCCTTTTTTTCAAACGCTTTGGCATTGTCGTACTTCTGTAACGGAGCTTTGATAGAACAGCATTTTGTTTCCCCACACAGCGATAAGATGCAGTATCTCACCGAACGGCATGCTGGAGCTCTTTTTTGGATTTGGGACTGTATTGCCCAACCCGTGCTGATCAGAGTCCAACGTTGGGCAAACAATGAAAATCAAAATTTCACAGGGGCTTTTCCTGTTACTGGCCAGTGCATTCCGAGTTTAGATTGCTGGTCCCAGAGCGGTCGCAGTGGTGCACCTGTGGGATATCCGCCTGGAGGCCTAATACTGTTGGATTTGCGGCCACACTAAACTATCCGATATGGTAATGCCGATTTTAGCGCTACTTCTCTCATTGGGGAGGAGTACAGAAACTGATTTAAAGAGCCCTTTATATCGATGTAAAGGGCCTCGTAGTGTGGACGGGTACAGTGTTAAATCGGTTTAACGCTGCTTAAATCGGTTTAAACGCGTAGTGTAGACCAAGCCTTAGGCTAAAAAGGAGGTCCCTAAATTTTCACTCTTTAACAAAAATTTTTTATTGTAACTGCCAACTTTCGGCACAAATAACCCTGGTAAATTAACCTGGTTGCAGCTAATTGGTTATTAACACTATAACTAGCAACTGACTAGTATAAATCTTAACAATTTGTGGGGGTTAAATGGACTATAAGCAGTCCTTTGCTCTCTGTTTGGGTCACCCTTGGCAAGAACTTGCTGGTATTCACAGTCACTGTTAGTACTATTGTGCCATTTCATTTGTAGTGGTTTGGTTTATTTGCCATTACATTTTTAGGACATGCTTTTTCACTACAGAAACAACCTCCTTTCTTCAGAGACATCAGTTAGAAGGGATTTTCCTTTATAAGAAAGAGATCAATCTGATGTTATCTGGAAAGGATGTGGCTATCAAACCAACTTTATATTCTGTGTGTGTGCAGATGCAAGGTAGAGAAGAGAGATCTTTGCTTTTAGAACTAAATACTATGCAGTGCTGAGCATTCTTATCTCCCATTTTAGTTGATAGGTATTGAGGGCTCTCATTGTGCCTCAAGAGCACCTGTCTTGGAGGATTGGGTCTTCAGAGTGAAAATAAGAGTAGAAATTGTGGAATTTGGTAGAAAGAAATCCAGCAGGCTCTTGATGTTTGTGTCATTACTAATATTTTCCAGGAGTGGAGGTGAGGGAAGCAGGAATGCTGCAGTAGGTAATTTTTGGGGAACAGTGTTGAATTAATGTAATCTCAAGTCTTCCCTTCTTTTGGGAACAGAGGTGAATTCTGTAAATGGCATGTTCAGAACGCAATTGAGTTGGAAAGTGAAGACACTTTCCCATAATGTTGTCATGCACTGTCACATCTGATGTCATGTTTTACTCCAGAGGTGGTGGTTTTTCAGCTTTGGGTTCAGTAGTTTGTCAGTGTGTGTAATGTCAATTTCTAAGTGTCCTTTGGGATTTGAGGTGTCAAATGTAAGATTTTTTTTTTCTTCTCTAAAAAGAACCTGAATGCATAGCAATAGTGTCCTACTAAGAGATATATTTATAAAGGATTATCTAGGTACCTGAAAATTGGGAGTTGAATTGTGAAGGTTCATGTATGGTCCAAATTCATCCCTAGAGTAATTCCATTAAATGCATTGCTTTTCTCATTAGAAGCAATGACAATTCGTGTTTAGAAATAAGGTTTTGTCTTCTGAGATACATTTAAGGGCTATTACATTTTGGAAGCAATTTATATAAAGTTTAGTGATGGCTTATTTCAGAATTTCTGCTGGCAAGCTGCCTTACTCTGTAAAGACTTGTCTATACTAGGGACATTTCACAAGTTTCCCAATCTTGCCAACACTGTTTCTCTTGCAGGGAGGCTGCCACTGGCTTTCATGACCAGATTTACTCTGAAAAAGGTTAGATGATACAGTGCATAAAAAACAGCTGCCTTTCTAAATTTTAACTCTTCTATATTGCAAG
The DNA here is from genome assembly GCF_003597395.2 of Chelonoidis abingdonii. NCBI lineage: Eukaryota > Metazoa > Chordata > Testudines > Testudinidae > Chelonoidis > Chelonoidis abingdonii. Next base: position 26,068,300 of record NC_133784.1, on the reverse strand, counting down.
CCTGAGCAAAACGCATATACACTTTCACTTTTTCTAATATCTAACTCTGTGTGGCAGAATATCTAATGGATACAAAGCCTACTGCAATAAGATATACTACATAGTTGCACAGTATGTCATAAAGAACTAACCAAATACTAAGAATCTGAGAATATAAAAATAGGTGCACAACTTCTCACCAAACACTGTTGGACATGTGTATTGAAGTTTGGCACTTCCTCACTGCGAGATATGGCAATGTTACACAAACTTCAGCAGAGAAATAATTGAAGAAAGCAAGTGTTCATTTTATGGTTAACTCAGTTTAGTGTGACTCATGAGTGCTAAAATTGCCTAACAAATAAAACTCAGAACCAAAGTAGGAACAGTTAATCATAGAACACTAATTGGCCAATTGGACAGGATGTGAACTCTCTCTTACTCATTAAGATTTGAGGCCTGTCTTTCCAAGTATCTCTTCCATCCTTTAAGGTGATTGTGATGGGATCCCCTGGGGACTGCTGTGCCCCCTAAACTCTCCAGCCTGGGCTGTCTCTCACAATGCCTTGCTAGTGATGAGCAGCAAACTCTCTAGAAGCTGTTATCACTCAGCACAACAGCATGTGGCACCCCACACCCACCTAGATTATATGAATGCTCCCAGAGCCACTCGTGAATCATACCGGGAAAGGCACTAGCCAAATCCCTGCAGCTCCCAGCACTGTACCTCAGGAGTATACTGTCTTGCACTGCTCCAGATGGGCAGTGCAAATTTAGTAATTGGTTTGCCACTTCATCTATGGAAAGAGCTTGTACACCAGCCTTTGTAAACCTGAGCAGTTTTATCGTACACTTCATACAAACTCACTGGTAAAGGTAAACAATTAAAGAAGTTTGATTATAAGTAATAGGCAAAAAGTCAGAGTTAGTTACCAAAATAAAATATAAGCACACAGTCTAAACTCTCAACCCTGTTAGACTGGGCAACATCTAGATAATCAATTTTTCTCACCCCACTGGATATTGGAGTCCTTAATGTACAGATTTGTCCCTTAAATCTGGGCCAGTTTCCTCTGTTGGAGTCTTCAGTGTTCTTGTTGCTTTCAGCATAGTGCGGGCAGAAGAAAAGTGAAGCATGGGCCTGCTGTGTTCTGTTTTATAGCCTCAGTCCTATGTGCTTGGGGAACAAACAAGTCCAGGCATGTCTGGTGGGCATTACTGACTCTCTAGGCTAGCTTGACCAATTCCGCTGGTGCGGCCTCCTGCAGGTGAATCACCAAATTGTAGCTCCATTGCTGGACAATGGTTGTTGATGGGTTGTTTGACACCCTGCCTGGGCATTGGTTACTTTCCTTGCTGTTGCCTCTGGAGAGCTGATATCTGTCTGTCTGATTCCCCAAAATACAGCATGTTTAGTGACAACTATTACAACAGAATTCTCATAACTTCATTTACATTAATAATATACATATATGGATAGAAAAATGTCTTTCAGCAGATCAGGAGTACTTGTGACATCTTAAAGACTAACAAATGTATTGAAATAAATTTGTTAGTCTCTAAGGTGCCACAAGTACTCCTTTCTTTTTGCAGATACGGACTAACACAACTGCTACTCTGAAACCTTTCAGCAGATCGTAACGTTTCCCTGATACCTTACAAAGCATGCTTTATATGTAAGATCACGATTATATAAAAATGAGGAATATGGGGGTTAGAGGATGCTCCCCAAGGTATAGAAAGTCACAGTGATATATTTATTTTTTGTTCCTGCTGCCTTTCAAATCTGATGCAACAAAGTTATTGGTGTGGTGCTTTGGTCTGTCATCCCAACAAATTGCCTTGAGCCCCTGGAGCAGGTTGCTGCTTCTGTCATATTAGTACTGTAGAATGTAGATATTAAAAGTCACAGTGTCACTTAATTGTTTCACTTGGCAAATGTAAAAACATTGGCTTATAACAATTGTATACAAACTATATACTGTATTTATGGCAAAAATATCATCATGGAATGTTTCCAAATGGTCATCTCTTCAGAAAGTGAAACTGTAATAAGTTGTACTGCTTCAGGGAATTTTCCAAATGTATTTCAGAGTCCATAGACTGTTGGTCTAGGAATTCAGAATCAGCTCCTGTAGAGGGATAAGTACATCCGGTCATGAAGCAAAAAAAACCTTACTTCTGAGAAATTGGATTTTGGTGTACTGTTGAATATTTTCTGCTCTGTACTTAACTCTTTGCAAACTTTTACTTTTATAGTGGACCTAAGGGTTCTCACAACAAATTTTTTGGCGGCCTCAGGGTGCAGCCGCTACCTCTCACTGGTGGCTGCACTGACACTTTTTCCTAAAGTACTTAATTAACTTTAGGAAAAACAATTAAGTATGCACAGTTACACATCCAAATCATTGTAATTTATGTTTGTAGGGTTTTTTTTTTTTTTGGCAGACTCAATAATAAAAATAATGCTGCCTCCCCATTCGGGAGTGATATTTGTATTAGGCTGTCAAGCAATTAAAAAAAAAATAATTGTGCTGTTAAACAATAACAGAATACCATTTATTTAAATATTTTGGGTGTTTTCTACATTTTCAAATATATTGATTTCCATTACAACACAGAATACAAAATGTACAGTACTCACTTTATATTTTTTATTACAAATATTTGCATTGTAAAACAAAAGAGTATTTTTCAATTCATGTAGTGCAATCTCTTTATTATGGAAGTTGACCTTACAAATGTAGAATTATGTAAAAAAAAACTGCACTCAAAAACAAAACAACGTAAAACTTTAGAGCCTACAAGTCCACTTAGTCCTACTTTTTGTTCAGCCAGTCGCTCAGAAAAACAAGTTTGTTTGCATTTGCAGAATATAATGCTGCCTACTTCTTGTTTACAGTGTAAACTGAAAGTGAGAACAATGTTTTCATTGCACTGTTATAGCCAACATCACAAGATATTTACATGCCAGATGTACAGCTGGGGACTGAAACTGCATGACTGAAGCCAGGGATCGGAGTCCGCGCACTTGGAGCTGTGGGTCAGCACCCTGGGCCAGTGCCTGCTGCCACATGGCCAGAAACCAGGTCTGCGTGGCTAGAGCCAGGAGTCAGCGCCTGCCACTTGGTGACTGGAGCTTGCGCTCGCTGCTGCATGGCCAGGGCTGGGGTCGGCACCCGTGGCCAGAGCCATGGAACAGAGCTGTAGATTGGTGCCTGCTGCCCTGTAGCTGGGGCAGGGGATCAGCGCCAGGGGCTGGGGCCATACGGCCAGAACTGGGGGCCAGAGGCTGACTGCAGCTCTGCGGATGGAGCCGAGGGTTGGCATCCAAAGCCCCGCAGTTAGAGCCTGCAGCTGTGGGTTGTCTGCATCTGGGGCCAGAGTCCACCACTGTGCAACCAGAGCTTGGGTCTGGAATTGGGGGCCACTACCTGCTGTCATGAAGTTGGAACCAGGGCCCAGAGGCTGAAGCCCTGCAGCCAGAGCTAGGGGGTGTCAGTACTCACTGCCCCACAGTTGGAGCCTGGGGTTGCACGGCTAGGCTCCTGAAATCCCACCGTTGGAGCCTGGTGCCAAAATCCCCTCCTCCCAAGGTGGGTCAGGAACTCACCTTGCTCCTGCAACATTGTGCCCCACCTCTCTCCAGAGGAGGTGCAGGGTGGCGCATCCAGGAGCAACAAGGACTGGGGGGGAGGGCAGGGGAGAAAGGGGAAGAGGCTGATGCTTTGTCTGCCCCCCACTCCTGGTGGCCGCATAGGCTGAAAAAATACTGGGGAGAGTGTGACAGCTGTCATTGAAGAAGAACTGCAGGGAGCTGAATAAAGCATTTTTTGTTTCCTGTCTAGCTTTAGGCCATGTCTACACTACTACTTAAGTCAGTAAAACTTATGTTGCTCAGGGGTCTGAAAAAAATCACACCCCTGAGCGACAAGTTTTTCCGGCATAAGTGGTAGTGAGCACAGCACTATGTCAGCAGGAGAGTTTCTCCCATCAACATTGTTATTGCCGCTTGTTGTTGGGGGTGGTTTAATTTATGTCGACGGGAGAACTCTTTCCTGTTGCCATAGCATGGCTAACTGAGAGATCTCACAGCGGTGCAGCTACATCAGTACAGCTCTACTGCCATAAAGTCTGTAGTGTAGACATTTGTTAATGAATGAAATAAGTTTGTGGTCTAAGCTCCATCCACAGTGGAGAGGAGTCAACAATGGAAGAACAATGCTATATATAGGCCTCAATTCTGCAAGGTGCTCAGCTCCTTTGTATTGTAGACTCCGAATGGGAATTCGGGGTGCTGAGCACTGAACAGGATCAGACCCATAACTGAGCACAGTTGATGGTACATGTGCTGGAGAAGCTGGCACTCAGGTAATAGACTGTGTTCCCTCTGATTGTACCGAAACTTCATAGAATAGATGGTCTCTAAGTTATATCCGTGTTTTTTAGAGGATATGGGGGAGCCAAGAAAGCAGCTGTGCAATGGGTATTGGCTTTTAGGCTTATTCAGAGGGAAATTGTTTCTATTGCTGTCAGCCTCTTAATGTTCATGAGCCCCATATATTCTGAAACAAGAAATTTAGCAGATGAAGTCTAAATGGAATTAATACTGGAAAATTGTTCCCATATGCTTCTGTGTGCAGAAGATTCTAAGACTGGCAACAGTTATATAAAATGAGTTTCCTGTTTGTGTTTGTTTAGTAAAGGCATTCTATTTTGATGGTGGAAAGGTTGGGGTGTATTACAGAAATCCTGAGAACACCTGTTTTCTGTCCCTGTATATATTTTGGTTTGTCCTCAGACTTGATTTGATCTACTCTATTCATTTAACTTCGGTGCTTATATTTTGTTTTCAGTATAAAATGACCTCAGTCTCTGCAACCATGAAATAAAGCATCCTTGAGTTCTGCTGTGCAGCACAGAATATTTTAACTAAACACTGATTATTGGCTGCTAGAAGAGCCTGTTAAACTGGAGCCCACATTTACTTATTCACATTTTTACTAAACCACAATAAAAGCACCTACTCAATGCTTGACAACCATTTCAGTGTACAATAAACACATCCATCAGTTACCCTGATCAAATAAGTTAGTGATAACACAAAGATAACACCTCTCTATGTCTCTCTCTCTCTCTACACAATCCCACATCCCCAACACCTCTCTCACATGAGCACAAGGATATGGGTCTTGCAGTTCAGTTAGGTTAATCATAGCAACATGTTGATATTTTAAAATCTAAGGGCCACATCTCCTATATGAAATACTCTTGCAAAATTTAGAGGGCCTAATTTGCTGCTTCTTCAAGTCTTGCAGTCAGTTACACCTGAGCAAATCAAATGTAAAATGTTATTCTAGGTAAAAGTGAAAGGAGAGTTGAGTTAGTCATCCTTATAAAAATATACTAGCCTAGCCTGGCTGAATCCAGTGAAATGAGTTCCCTTGCTGTTAATGAGTGTATCTATTCAGTCTCTATAAAATTCACTTCGTACCTCTCTGTACTCTGCATGGTTTCCTTTTCCGTTTATGACAGTTTGCTCAGCTCCTTCTGAGCAGGGCCAGTTCAACCATTTAGGTGACCTAGGCGGTCGCCTAGGGTGCTGGTATTTGGGGGGCGCCATTTTCTTCGGCAGCAACCACGGCAGTCGAATTTTTGGCCGCCCCTGTCACCGCTGGCATTTAGGCAGAGAGAGCTGGGCAGGGGAGCATGGGGAGGGCCACCTGCAGCAAGGAAGGGGGAGAGGGCGGCACACAGGGGAACTCCCCGCCCCAGCTCACCCCTGCCCTGCCTCCTCCCCGAGCATGTCATAACCGCTTCACTTCTCCCACCTCCCAGGCTTGCGGCGCCAATCAGTTCAGGGTTTGCAAGCCTGAGAGGCCGGAGAATAAGCAGCCACCCGGTGTGCGTTGGCGGACTCGTGCTCGGAGGAGGGGTAACTGGAGCGGGGGGGTTGCCCTCAGGGGTGGAGGTTGGGGGGGGGGGAGCTAACTGCAGCGGGTGCCTCACAGGGCGGAGGGGGGAGCTCCCTGGGGGGGGGCACCTCAGGGTGGGAGCGTGGCGGGGGGGGAGGACCAGGGTGGAAGTTTCACCTAGGGCGGAAAACATCCTTGCACCAGCTCTGCTTCTGAGTTTAAATTTGCCTAATTTAGATAGACAGCACTGCATGAATTTAACCCTAGAAACATAAACCAAGATTATCTCCCCAACCATAAGGGCTGGAAACTTATTTTTTAAAAATGAAAGCTTAAGATTCTGGAGAATGTGAGGATATCCATGGGGAAAAATTCCTGGGTGTTTTTGTATCCCTGTTCTTTACTCATTTTGAATGTATGCTTTGGGTGTAGGTATGATACGGCCTGAGTAATTGGTTTTTTTTTGTTTTTTGTTTTGTTTTTAAATAAACTCTTGCTACTCCTAGAGGTAAATGTTCATAGCAAAGCTCAGCTGTGCATTTTTCATTTGGAGTTGAGGGCAGTACTTAAATCATCTTCTTTTTTTTTTTTTTTTTTTTTGCACACAAGACCACACTTTCCACTTGTGTTCTGTTAGCCGTTAAAGATATACACAGATCAAATCAGATGGAGATTTATGCTTGTTAGCATCAGAGAGGTCTTTTTAAAACAACACTGTACAAAAGAGGTTATTCAAAATTAAACCTTCCATCAGCAAAGATCGATTCTAATAAAATGAGTGTATTTGTACAGCATTCTGTGTATATGGCACTCTAGAGAGCATTTAAAAAGCATGGTCCCTACTTCAAAGAACTTGCTAATATACGTGCGACGTGTTCAGATGCAGAAAGTTAGTAGGAGAAGAATGCAAGAAGGCGTCACAAAAGGGCTTTTTAAGGAAGTATTGGAAGGAGAGGAGTCATGTTCTTGGATATCTAAAACACTGGGGCTGTATTTTTTTCCAAAAGCAATGCTGTGAAGTTAATAGCCATGTCTTTTTTTAGAAAGTGCTCTTATTGGTGTTACTAATAGTTAAATACTAAAAATGAATAATGGTAAAAAATTGAAGTCCTATATTTTATATTTAGATAGTAGCAATGTAACAATGGATTTAACTTTTTGGTCAATCTCATTTCCAAGTTCTCATGCACCAGCCTAGTGCTGCACTGTGACTTAAAATATTGCATGGAGTTTCATTTTCATTTTATTCTACAAATTTTAGCTTTTTAGATTTTTAAAACACTTTTTTACAAAAATGTAAATGACAATATTGTTTTCATTTTTAGTATTTGAATTACCATAGCACTTAGGAACCCTAGTCATGGACCTGGTCCCAGTTGTGCTAGGTGCTGTACAAACATCTCTCTGTAATTATGAGAGGTAGAAATTTATTAAAGTGAGAGCAGATCCTTGTGTAAATTGCATCACTCTAGGACCTGAGGCTTTGACAATGCAATCAAATATTGTGAGACTTGCAGTAAAATCATGAGCTGCCAATTCTGTTGGCCTGTAGACTACCTGGCAGTATGCCTGTCATTTAAAAAATGTGTTGTAACTTATCAATTTTCAGTCTTCTTCTGTGTCTTAAATCTAATAATGGGAAATAACAGGACACTGCAATTCAATTTTAGGTGTTTAGGACCATTGTATGAAGAGAGACAGCTCCTTGAATACTGATAATATTGTGATTCCACTAAAATAACAAAAGAGGTTGAAGGAAGAACTGATCCCCATATTGTATGGTAGCTATGGAAGATAGTGGGTAATTGGTTGTGATTCACAGTGAAGCTCTGCTTTACCAAGAAGTTAAAAGTAAGATTTCAGTGGTTGATGCAAAAACATTTCATAAGCTGTGGTAAAACTAGGCAACCCTTTAATCCACTTGTCAAGGAGCTGGAAAGTCATGCTAGGTGAAACAAAAATATTGAACTTGGTTGTTATCATAGTCATTGCAGATTCCAAAGGGACATGGTGTCCTTGCAGATCAAGCACCGCCTGGTTGATCTTTGGCTGGGTTCTTGAGCTGGCCTGGTTGGATATTGATGTCCATCTTCGGCAATCTTATTGTACCTTTTGGCACTGTGGCCATGTAGCAGCATTCCTTGGTAAACACACTTTAAAGTTCTTTGGTCTTCTGTTAATAATATGGCCAGGCCAAGAAAGCCAATGAAACCAAACCAGTGCTGATAGAGGCAGTTGCTGGGTTTGGCTTTGAATATCCTCATTTCTGATCTTGTCCTGTCACTTAACCTGGAGCAGATGATAAAGATGGTGAGCGGTGGGAGTTGAACTATATGGGATTACTTTAAATACTTAAATTTGTGAGGAAGGGTAAATCTCAGATTTGTTCTGACTTCATAGCCAATTCTAAGAACATGGGTTTTTTCAGCACTCTAAATAAAAAATTCAGTACTCAAGACATGGTGGTTAGTGTGGGGACTTCGTGAAATGGTTGTGTAATTTTGCTTATGCTCGGCACAGCACAAGCCCTGCAACTGTATGGATGTGTGTTTATATAATCCAGCCTGTGTGGTGAGAAGTAACAGCATTACTTCTACATGATGAGCATCTGAATCTGATAGCTGGTAGGATAGGGATTTGAGGAGGCTACTGATGTGAGAACTGAAAGGGTGGAGAAGATTTGTGGTGTAAATAAAAACAGTAGGAAGATGTTTCCTCTTTGTATACATCAAAAAGACTCAGTGTTGTGGCATTAAATTGGGTACCAGTCACATTTATTGGTGATAAGTACACTTGTGTGACTTTCTAAGACATGGTGAAATCTATAGGGTTAAAATAACAACCAAACAAAAACATGGACTGCGGATAAGGGCAAGATCTTGCAACTTTCTATTTAATAGGAAAAATTCTATTCAGCTGTGTCTAAACTCTAAGGTAAAGTTGTTATGAACCTTTATATTATTGAGGGCCTTGTTTAGAACTGTTGTGGGTCCCCTGAGATGCTGTTTATTTTGTTATCTTTTTATAATCTTCCATTATTCATAGTTTTTCATGGGAATTATCGACCAGCCTGGACTGGAAGTCCTGAGAACAAAATGTGAAAGAATCCCTGGAAAGCACTGGGAGATCCTAGAACTCTGCCATGAAAGGATTGAACTCTGTGACTTCCGGAGCTTCTTACGAATAAATCCAGCTTTTTGGAAATAAAAGGAAATGCACTTATGAAGCAAGGAAGGGACAAAGGGAGGGGTAGTTAAATCATTAATGAAGAACAACATTAACAGCCTTTCTTAAAGTTATACTGAAAAATCCTCTTTCTTGATGCAGTGGCTTTTGTTTACAGTTGTGTTTTTGCTGTAGGGAAATTAAAAAAACAAAATTAAAAGGCTATATTCTGTTCTTGGGTGCCTCTTGCAGCATAATTTGGCCCAAAGAATTGTGCTTTTGGGCAGGCCAATAAAGTGAACTGTGTATCTCACTTATTGCTCAAGTCTCTATCTTTCTTTCTTTCTTTTTTTTTAAAGTATATGGGGGGAGCAATTGAAGAGCAGCTTCTGCTTTTTCCCTTAATAACTACTAGAGAGAGGAGCAGTTGCCAGCACTACCCATCTTCCAGCTGGCAAGGCAGCAGCTAAAACTGAAGCCAGAACAGAGGCAGCTCCTTCATAAGACACTGATCCCTTATGCACTTATTTCTCAAAGTCTAGTAGTTTAAGCCCTTCCATGCCCTTATTGTCTATTTTTAAATGTTGCGCTCTTTACAGCGTAAGTGATAAAAACTATCATATTGTAACAAATCCACAGCCGTTTAGTCTCCATTCTTCTGCACATCATAGTCATTTAATGTCATGATGGCAGCAGGGGTAGAGTGCATCTCTGCCTGTTTTGTTTCAAAAGCAAAGGACCTTCTACTTGAACTAAAGAATATTCTGTTAGTAATATGGTGCCTGTGATTAACCAGCAGAGGGCAGTGGCACATATAAACACTAGTCTCTGTGTACTCGTGGCCCCCTAGAGACATTGTGTGGTCTCTGTGTAACATTCAAAGTAAGATACAGTATGGATGTGTATAAAACTAAATGAAACGGCTATATGCATACCAACCATGTATTGTTTTACTTGCCATTTTAAAAGGTAACTTGAAATTTGATTTTACAGATTGCAGTCATGCTTTCTTTACCGTTTTGTGGAGGAAGGGAGTGCTAGACCAGGCCCTTGAGTGCAGCATTTTCTTGTGCTGCTTTAGGTGCTTTTGTTGTTACTAGCAGTTGCTGGGGGATATGCACATGGGGGGGTTAAAAAAAAAACCTTTTCACTTCACTATGTGGGGTTGCAGCAAAAGCTATTGTCTTCACTTGGTATTTGTAATGAAGGCATAACATTTTCCTCATGGACTGAGATTTCACTGGTGATTGATTTTTAAAATATATGTAGAGGACAGCTATGCAGGTTGGGAGCTGTCACCTCAAACTCAGCAACAGTGTGATACGTGGAGTATGGTAAATTCTCTCACCTGGAAAGTTAAGCCAATGCCAAAAAGTGCAGAGGCCATTAAAAGAGATGCTGTCAAATAATTTAAATCCAATTTTGGTGGTGGTTTATTCTTTTTTTTTATAAAACCTGAGGTATGTAAAAGTTTGCCTGGTTAGTTGAACATTCCAATATGGATGAGGTCCACTATTTCCTTGCGGTGTTTGGAGACATCTGTACACTACAGCATTGTATTAGTATATAACTGAATTATTGTTGGAGGCTTTTCCTGGAGGAGTAGGATGTCTGGGCGTTAATAATAATTATTCCTCTGTTTAGTTGGTAGATTGCACCCCCTCTGCCAAAGGTTAAAAATAAAACAGATTTGTTTATCACTGTGATCCATCAGGCAACTTGTGTTGTCATTGCAGTTTTCTAACAGACTGAGAATCTGTTTATTGAGCTTTGTGGGGAGTCAGGTGTAACTCTTGGCTAAAATTGATATTCAGAAATATTTTTGTTTAGGCAAGATTTCTATTTAATGTGTAAATCAGAAAATAAGGGACCAACGCTTCACTGGATTGGTCTAAAAATTCAGATAGTGTCCTTGTTTGATGCAAAACACTATGGAATATTTAAGTGAATATGGAATATTAGGCCCTGATTCTGCCCTGAGAACCACATGGGCAGACCACCTGTTGGCTTCATTGGAGCACAGTGATCTGTCTATGCATTTCTCAATCTGGAATTGGGACTCTAGAGTGTGATTATCTCTTGGATTGTAAAAAATTTAAAATGTATTAATCCCCCTAGAAGCTCAGCTTTCTTACTTCTTAGAATTTGGTGAATGTTAATGATTGTGGGGTCAACAAATTTAAACCAAATTGGAATGAGAATATCAGTAAGGCATTATATTGGAAAAGGCTAAGCTTCTGAAAGTCAAAGACAGAATCATAAAGCATTAATCAGCCATGGAAATTTTCTGTGACATTTTTGGATTTGGTACACAATCTACTTGCCTGTCCTTATTATGAAGGATGATACATTTATATTTTTACTTGCCCTGGATGATTACTAGAGTATAGTTTTACACAAATACAGTATTATTTAATATTAGGCACCCAGTTACATTTGTAACATCATCAACAATGCACTGAACTTGATGAGTGTAAAGGATCATCTCTAGAAGGAGTTAAGTATTAGCATAATATCATATGGCTATATCTGTGACCACAGATGGCTTTTTTTCGTTTGTTTTGGAAGAGGAAAATTTCTTATTTGGCATAGTATAGGTAAAATTTTAATTGCAAGAAATGAAGTTTCCAGTTTATTAAGAATTGCAAGCTGTGGATTTTACGACATAGGTAAGGGCGTGTCTACATGGGTATTTTTTTACCAATTATATTGTTATAGTTATATCATTAAAACTCCGTATGTGGACCCTTTTTCAGTAGGAGTGACTCTCTTCAGTTTAGTTATGTTGCTTTTGAAGCAGTTTAAGCTAAACTGAAAAAAGCCACTCTCATACTGGAAGAATAGTGTCCACACAAGGAATTACACTGGTATAACTACAGCAGATTATATCGCTGTTTGCTGAGGCATGATTTAACTTTACCATGTAGACAAGCCCCAAGATCCTCTTTCAAAGAAGCAAAGCAGTAGAGAAATGAGATGGATGTTTTGGTTAATGAATAGGTTGATCTTAAAGGTTCTAATGGCACTGAATTAAGGGTGTAGTTCTTGCCATCACATAGGACTTTTCCGTCTTTGTGATCAGCAGTAGCAAAGGGCCTGCTAATTCCAAAGATTTGGGTCTTTCCAGCAGAGTTTCATTTAAGATGTTTTGGTTGTGAAACCCTTCAAATGTGAACTAATGCACCCTTGTCTTAATGCCCTTTTCTATTCTAGGCTTATTTCTCTTAAGTTTCATTGTTGCCATTGTTGTGAATACCCATGCAAACAAGGCACCAAAGACTTATGTAGACCTTAGCAGAATATAAATTTCCCCATTTTTCTCAATGTGATGTTAATCCTGAAGCCTAACTACAATTACCACTGGCTTTGATCACAGTTTTACTCACATGAGTAGTCCCACTGAAATCAATAGGACTGCACACATGTATATATTGAAGTATTTGCAGGATCAATATTATGTTTGGGACAATTTACACTAGTTACTCAGGTGCCCTGATAACAGTTCCCACTACCTTATGTCCCGTGTCACACTAGTAAGGTCATGTCTAAACATACAACGCTGCAGCAGCGCAGCTGTACCAGTGCAGCTGTGCCGCTGCAGCACGTCTGGTGAAGATGCTGTATGCCGACCGGAGACAGCTCCGTAGTGTACACATAGCCTGAACAGAATAGTGTTATACTGGGTCCCTTTATCTCCACTGCAAATCTAGGGTAAATGGGCCACTTTCTACCCATTTCACTACTTTTCACCTATTCTCTCTTCCTCCCCCCCACCCCCAAGTCAACTCTCATCTAGTATATCTAGGGCCAAACCCACTTTGAGGTTCAGCCAAATCAAGGATCAGTGCTTGAGCTGTATTTAAACAATCTAAGGATTTGTCTGCACTCAGAACAGTACAGCGACACAATTGTGCTGCTGAAGCTCTTCAATGTAGACACTACTTGTGCCGATTGGAGAGATTCTTCCACTGGCATAGCTAATCCACCTCCTCGCGAGGTGATAGCTAGGTTGACAAAATAATTATTTTGTTGACTTAGTGACATCTACATGGGGACTTAGGTTGGCTTAACTATGCCGCTCAGGAGTGTGGATTTTTTCCTGAAGGACATAGTTCTGCCAAGGTAACTTTCCAGTATAGAGCAGGCCTAAGTACTTACCTGGCCCTCCAATAAACTGTCTGAGTTCTGGTCTGCACTAGAATATTAGGTCAGTTTAACTGTGTTGGTCCAGGGTGGGAAGAATTCACGTGCCTGAGCTATGTAGTTGAGATGACCTAAATCCCTGTGTAGACAGCAGTAGGTCAACAGAAGAACTCTTCTTGAGGGGGTGCATTACCTAAGGCGAAAGGAGAACCACCACCCCCATCGGTGTAGCGAGCGCCTGCACTGAAGCAGTACAGCTGCAGCAGCGCACCTATGCTGCCATAGTGTTTTCAGTAAAGACAAGCCCTTAATTAGAGCTAAAATAGCTAATGTGGATGGAACCAAAATCTTTTAACAAACTGAACTGGTATGCCTGTCTGGACTGTAGAAGACTTTTGGGTCACCTAGGCTGTAACATAATTGGCCTATAATCATTTAACTTGGTTATTGTTATAGACTACCTGGAGCCATTTTCCTTTAAAAGACTTTTTCCTTGAGTATAATGCCAGGGAATAAAATACCAATTTGAAAATGAATGGCTTCTTCCTGTCGTTTAATGGTGATCTGAGACTTCTTAAAAATTGGGTGTGTCCTTTTTAGCTGCATGAGTCTAAAAGCTGTGTTTTTTCCTGCCTGGTTTTTGCCCCATCTGTGTCAGGCATGGCAAATTCCTTGCTTTTTTTGGTATGCTTCTTGAGGGTGATAAACATTAACGAGTGTTTTATCCAAATTTTTCATTGGGCACTAAAATTAAATGAGTTAATGAAAGAGAGCCTGAGTTACATCCTATAGTCTTGTGATGTCATAATTTTATTTCTTTTCTGATCATCATTGTCTTGGAGAGCAGAGAAGATTAGAATTTTTAATAATAATTAAAAAAATGCAAAAGGAAGCTGTGGACAGCTGAGGGAGCAGGTGAAAATCTAGATCAATTTTCTCCTTGTTTATTATGGTACTTGAGGTGAAGATGGTAACACAAACATCGTAATAAGTGAGAGGGCAATAAAAACTCATTATTGGAGAAAGCACTTCCTTGAGATTACTGAACACACTTGACATAGAAATGTTCAGTAAAGTGGAAATGGGGTGAGTTATTGTAGTGGACTTTTTAAGTGCTGACGTGTCGCTCACAGAATCTACACCAATGCCCCGAGTTTCTTCCAGCATGAAACCTGAGTTTTCTCCAAATTCCAGTTTTAATTTAGGTTTCCTGCATGACAGTGCAACGTGCTGCCATCTTGCAATTAGGCATCTCTTGCAGAATCTCATTCTGCCTTTTTGGGTGTCAGGAAAGACCCATTTGGGGTAGGTTTTTATGAAATCCTGCACCACAGTTTAATTAAAAAAAAAAAAAAAAAAAAAACTCCTAATTTAACGTAAAAAAATTTTCTAATTATTGCCACTGTCCAAGAGTATTCTCCTTTACCTTTTTTTAATTAATCTTGTGATTAATACTGGATTGGATCTCAAAAGACCATTGGTTCAATTCCTGGCTCTTACACAGACTTCCTCCATGCTGCAGGGCAAGTCATTTATTTGCTTCTGTTCCCTATCTATAAAACAGGGACAGCGCTCCCTTTTCACTGCCCCTTGTCTTGTCAGTGCAGATTGTCAATTCTTTGGGGCTGGGACTATTGTTATATGTAGAGTGCCTCCCACTGTAGAGCCCCAACTTCTCCTGAGGCCTCTAGGCACTACTTTAATGCAAATAAATTAGGGCTGTCAAGCAATTAAAAAAACTAATCGCATGATTAATAACTCTGTTAATAATAGAATACCATTTATTTAAATATTTTTGACGTCTTCTACATTTTCAAATATATTTCAGTTACAACACAGAATAAAAAGTACAGTGCTCACATTATATTTTTATTACAAATATTTGCACTGTAAAAAAGTGATTTGAAAAATACTATTTTTTAATATGTGTATGGTAGTGCAATCTCTTTATCATGAAAATTGAACTTACAAATGTAGAATTATGTACAAGAAAAACTGCACTTAGAAACAAAAGAATGGAAACTTTAGAGCCTACAAGTCCACTCAGTCCTACTTCTTGTTCAGCCAATTGCTCAGACAAACAAGTTTGTTTACGTTTGCAGGAGATAATGCTGTCCGCTTCTTGTTTATAAAGCCACCTGAAAGTGAAAACAGGCATTTGCATAGCACTGGTGTAGCTGGCGTTGCAGGATATTTACATGCCAGATGCGATAAAGATTCATATGTCCCTTCATGCTTCGCCCACCATTCCAGAGGACATGCTTCCATGCTGAAGATAGGTTCCGCTCGATAACAATTCAAAGCAGTTCGGACCGACCCTTGTTCATTTTCATCATCTGAGTCAGATGCTACCAACAAAAGGTTGATTTTCTTTTTTGGTAGTTTGGGTTCTGTAGTTTCCACATCGGACTGTTGCTCTTTTAAGACTTCTGAAAACTTGCTCCACATCTCGTCCCTCTGATTTTTGTAAGGCACTTCAGATTTTTAAACCTTGGGTTGAGTGCTGTAGGTATCTTTAGAAACCTCACATTGGTACTTTTCTTTGCATTTTGTCAGATCTGCAGTGAAAGTGTTCTTAAATCGAACATGTGCTGGTTCCTCATCCAAGACTACCAGAACACAAAATTATATGGCAGAAAATGCAGATAAAACAGAGCAGGCAACATACAATTCTCCCCCAAGCAGTTCAGTCACAAATTTAATATATTATTTTTTTAATGAGCATCATTGGCATGGAAGCACATCCTCTGGAATGGTGGGCAAAGCATGAAGGGACATACGAATGTTTAGCATACCTGACATGTAAATACCTGGCAGTGCTGGCTACAACAGTGCCATGTGAACATGTTCTCATTTTCAGGTGACATTATAAATAAAAAGAGGGCAGCATTCTCTCCTGTAAATGTAAACAAACTTTTTTCTTAGTGATTGGCTGAACAAGAAGTAGGACTGAGTGGACTTGTAGACTGTAAAGTCTTACTGTTTGTATGTTGGGCTTTCACAATAGAGAGTGCACTACAGTACTTGTATGAGGTGAATTGAAAAATACTATTTCTTTGTCATTTTTACATTGCAAATATTTGTAATAAAAAGTATAAAGCGAGCACTGTACACTTTGCATTCTGTGTTGTAAATTGAAATAAAATATTTGAAAATGTAGAAAAACATCCAAAAATATTTAATAAATTTCAATTTATATTCTATCGTTTAATTGCAATTAAAACTGCCGTTTTTTTTAGTTAATCACGTGAGTTAACTGCGATTAATCGACAGTCCTAAAATTAAATAATAATAATCAGTCTGAACTTCTAGGGAGAGCTGTTTGATCAGATATTAGGTGTTGGGACTCTTGGTTTGTCTTGCAAATTCCATTATTACTTTCCTCTCTGACCTTGGGCAAATTACTTAACCTTTCTCCAGTTCCCCTTCTTTTATTTGGATAATCACTTCAGATGGAAGCCACTGAAAGCTGCCAAGTATTTCTTCTTGCTGTCTAGCAGAGAGCATTCCCATATTTTCTTCTCTCTTGTGACACACAAATAAATGTCTTTGCTGTAGAATAGCTATTTTTAGTTTTTATAAAATAGGAAATGCCTCCCTGAACACTCTAGACATCTGACAAAATACTTAAACATACAATAAATAACATTTTAAAATACTAAACGGGTAGCATAAAAATAAACCAAATTTCCTGTTTTTCCTAAATATCGTCCCAGAAATATCTGCAGCTTGAGCAGCCCTTATAAGATGTGCCTTGCATTGTCCCCTGAAGCTCAGTAAATTTTTGAACTGTTTTAGAGGTTTGCGAGTCATTACCGCATTTAGTTTTACCCTTTACTGTTGTGATACTGCATTTGTCATCCTGAGCATCAATGCACAGTTGCAGAAATAAACTGTGTGCCCTGTGCTGGCTTTCTCTTCAGCAGAGCAAAATATTACAGGTGGTGACTACTTCTGTTTTGTTAAACTTTGGTAGTGTCTTTGGGTTTTTTGTAAAATCTGTATGGAATCTGGAGGACTTTCCAATGAAACCATAACAATTCTTACATTTATTTAGGAATGGAGTTCATTTGTGAGTAACAAGTGTTTTCCCATAGTAATAGATGATGATTTTGGTTAAATGTTGCACTGTCTTGCAAGAGTTGGTTGTGGCTTAACTCCACTAAAAATGCATTAGCAGCAAAATTATCACGAGGCGTTGCATTATTGTGAAATTTTGAGGGTGGAGGTGAGCAGTCAAGACATTACACATGGCTCCAAGGCTTAGTCACATTAAGGACACGCCATGTGTTCAGACCTAAAATGAAGTTTTCCTTAAGGATAGGTTGGGGGTAGGGGGACAGTTAGAAACTAAAATGAACTAAATACTTCCAGATACTATTTTTTTTAAATGCTACGGCTTGCTTTTTGTCAAGTACTTTCCTGAAATGCAGGAAATAGCCACAAAGCAGCACTCTTAATTATGCTAAGCTTTGTTACAATGAATACTTGTCTGCTTACAGCTTGGGGACAGAACCAGACCTCTCAGTTGCAGGCAACAAGGAAATGCCCAGCCTCCTGAACTTGGGTTGTTGTTGGTAAAAAGAATTTCCCATGCTGTGCAATTTGAGGAAAGAGAGAGATTCCTCAGTCTATTTAACAGTCTGTGATCTTAGGAAGTAGAATTGAATTATCCTGGCTGTGGAAGCTGTCTCAGCTGGAGGAAACTCATGGAAGCTGGACATTGCTCTATTGCCAGTGACTGACAGATCTGGTTCTTCCCCCAAGCTTCAGGCAGGCTGTAGTATCCATTGTAATGGAACTTCAGACCTTATTCAATGTGAGGAAACTTTCTGGTAAGCACAGATAGACTTTCCTATTATGCTAGTGTATGAGCAAGAGAAAACAGTCACTTAATATTTTCTTCTGTTTTAATCTCGGTTTGTTGTCATTACTGAGGCCTGGTCTACACTACAGAGTTAAGTTGACATAAGGCAGCTTACATCATCCTAACTCTGGAAGTGTCTATGCTACAATGGGTCTCCTGCCAATGTAAATTCCCCCCAATATGTCAACTTAACTCCACCTCTGTGAGAGGCGTACAGTTTAGGTCACTGTAGTTAGGGTAATAAAATGTACATATAGACATTGCATTACTTACATTGTCTGTTGGCTGTCAGCCCAGCATGGGGGTAGGAGGGCTCCAGCTGAGTGTCCCCCACCAGGCTCACAGCTCAGAATATGAGCCCCGGGGGAGGCCCTCTAGCTGTCAGTACCCCACTTCAGTTGGTGGAAATGCTCATGGTGAGGACATGCACTGATGATAGGAGGAGCATAGCGTTTTCACTGCTTTAATTATGGCAGTGGCTGTACATCAGTTTCAGTTAAGTCGACTTATTTTTGTAGTGTAGAGAAGGCCTGAGTGAAGTGGCAGAGGTATTTTTAAATGTTATTGAAACTAAAAATTTTAGTTGACTATACAAAAATGGTAAGTAAGCTTGTTGTTTTTTAAATAACCCCTCTCCCTGAAACCAAGTGTAAGAATTTTAGGGACAAAGTTTACTCATTAAGATTTCAGAGGTTCCAGACTACACTATAGTGTAAACACAACTGGTGTAGAATAGCGTGACCGGATAGCAAGTATGACAAATTGGATGGTAGTGGGGGTGCGTATGTAATAAAAAAGCCTCAAATATCAGGACTGTCCCTATAAAATCAGGACATCTGGTTACCCTAGTGTAGAGTGGAATAGCCTTCTGTCTTACATTTAAAATTTATGGATGTCTACACTTAAACTGCCACAGCAGCATAGCTACAGCGTTGCAGCTGCATTGCTCTAGCACTCCAGTGTAGACACTGCTTACACTGATGGCAGGGGTTCTCCCATTGGCATAGGTAATTCATTTCCCCGACAGGCAGTAGTTAGGTCAACGGAAGAATTACATCAACCTAGCACTGTCTACCCTGGGGTTATGTTGCCATAGCTATGTCTCTTAGGAGTGTGGATTTTTCAGACTCCTGAGCAATGTAGCTATACCATTGTAAGTTCCTTGTGTAGACTAGCCCTCAATTGGATGTTGGTGCACTAGTACATGCTTATTCTTATTCTAGTTCTATCTACTTCCTTACCCAATTATAAAATCATGAACTGTGCCACATGTACAATCTAGTTATCAGTAAAAGGAGCCAAACAATTTAGAGTGGTTTTCTGGGGTATTACTGGCTTAATTGGTAGCTGCAAGCTGCTTATACTGGGGATATGCTATTGGTATTCACGCTGAACTATGCTGTGACGCTGGCAGACGAGGTATCAGCTCATGCCAAAGTCCCCATGTCTCAACTGAATGCTGACAAATATATAGCTGGAATCAGTTTGCCTCACCTGTGTGTTAATGTTAAAATAGGTATTAGAACTGTAAGAATGTGTTTAGACTTCATTGTGTGAGTTGTTGCATGTGTTAATCTCACTCATAAGATCTGTATCCCATATTGTAAGGCAATATTTGAGTGGCTGTATTGTGAACCTCTCTGACTATGGACTGATCTATACTGGAAAATTAATTTAATCCAGCTACGTTGCTCAGGGGTTTGAAAAATCCACATCCCTGAGTGATGTAGTTAAACTGGCCTAAGTCCCCTTGTAGGCAGCCCTATGTTGACAGAAGAATTGTTCTTAGCTACCGCCTCTCAGATAAATGAACTACCCATGCTGCTGTAGCATTTTAAGTGTAGACAAGCCCTTTGTAAATCACCAGACAAGAAAGATATTAATTAGTGTCAAGTGTTGATGTACAACAGAAGTTATGTCCTTCCCAACAGAAAAGATCCATCAACACCAGACACAGTATCGTGGGATGTTAAAGAGGACAGAAGACTTTGTTGTTCTCATGTCCACTTCAAGAACATTCCTTCCATCAGCTGAGTTTGCAGCTCAGGGCACATGGCGGGAGGGGGATTAAAACACCTGAACAGGAAGGGGCTGATTATCTCTATGCTGCTTGGACTTTGGGGGTTGCGGCAAGGGTTTCCTAGGCATAAGCAAGAGATCCCCAGTTGCTTAGCATGGGTTAAATATATAGAGCAGGAGTTGGAAACCTTTCAGAAGTGGTGTGCCGAGTCTTCATTTATTCACTCTAATTTAAGGTTTTGCATGCCAGTAATACATTTTAACATTTTTAGAAGGTCTCTTTCTATAAGTCTATGATATATAACTAAACTATTGTTGTATGTAAAGTAAATACGGTTTTTAAAACATTTAAGAAGCTTCATTTAAAATTAAAATGCAGGGCCCCCTGGACCGGTGGCCAGGACCCGAACAGTGTGATTGACACTGAAAATCAGCGTGCGTGCCGCCTTCGGCACACGTGCCAGAGGTTGCCTACCCCTGATATAGAGCTTGGTTATATAGAAGCTTCTCTTATCTTTTGAAATTTAAGATTCTAACTCGTTTGTATGTATGTTTATCTGTTGCCTGCCTTTACCTTGTAAACAACACTCTAATTTTGTTTTTCTATTTAATAAATCTTTTTATAGTTTATTATAGGATTGATTAAAAAGAATTCTTTGGTGTGAGATCTGAGGTGCAATTGATGTGGGGTGACTGACTGGTACTTTGGGACAACCTGAGACCATCTATCACAAAAGTAAACTCACCTGGGTGGCAAGATAGGTTGGAGTCTATGACTTCAGGTAGCATAAACAACCTAAACAGGAAGAGTTCATGCTTGATCATGTTTGTGAGTTTTGTGGTTTGATTTCACCAAACCATGTTGGGGGTTTGTGCCCTGCTTCCTAACAGTCTGTCCTGAGGTTAGTAGTAGTGCTCTTGAGTCACTTCAGGCAACATTACATATACCAAACAAATACAGGGCCCCTTTCCCAAAGAGTTTACTGTGTAGTACTATGAGCAGGTATAATCTAACACAGAACAAATTGCATACACTAGTTAAATTACCCGTTGGTGGTAACAGGTGTCAACATAAGGTACAAATGAACATGGTTTAAATTGAGCAGCCCTAGGCTTTGTCTGCATACAAATTTACACCAGTTTAGTTAAATCTCTGTGAACACTTACATTGATTTCATTTAAACTTTTTCCCAATTGACTTAAACCCTTACTTTTGATTTAACTTTTCGTAATCTTAGTTTCAGAGAGAGAAATTGCATTGGATTAAACTATGATTGAGTTAAACGGGTGCAAACTCCTGTGTGAATACACTTATTTCGTTTTAAACCTCACTTTGCGTTTAGCTTGTATCTAAGTTACAGATGCCAGCTAAACAGATAAACCTAGGAATAAACTGACATAAGTGTCTACACAGGAGCTGTCACTATCTTAACTAAATCATTAATATTTGCATTCAATATTGCACCATTATAACCAAATCATGTTAAAATCACAACTTGAACTAAACTAATGCAACTGTATTTACAGGCCATTAGTGTTAGCAGTGGTGTGAAACTTCTGTCCATACTTCACTGTAGACAGAAACTGACCTCAGTTGCACTATATGCATGAATAAGCATTATACTTATTACCATGTGTAGTACTTAATATCCTAAATAACTCCATTGATGGGAGTGGGACTATGCCAAGGTTGTAAATACTGTATTCATTGGTTGCAGGACTGGACTTTGTGGTTTAAAAGGGCAGCATCCTTGTCTTATGTCTGGAAAACATTGTGTAAACTTTTTGGAACTAATATAATAAATCCAGTGGAAAAGCAGTGTTTAACCCAAGAGTTAAATGTGAATTTCTGCTTCTGATACATAAATTACCAGATAAGGATTATAAGAAATAAAAATAGAGGTCCGCAGATGGACACATTTTCTTCTTGATTATTGGTTCAGAACCAGGGCTTAAGAAGCTCACTGTTTTGAAAGTATTTGTCCTGGTCTGGCAAAGCCTTTTCTCAACTTGGCATGTTGTGAAATATAAGACTTTTTTAATGTATTGGTGTCAGCTTTCAATTTCTGTAGTGTTCCAGGTGAACTACATAAAATTTTAGAAGTTTCGTGTATAAGAAATAGGGCTGTGAAGTGATTAATAGTGCGATTAAACAATAATAGAATACTATTTATTTAAATATTTTTGGAAGTTTTCTACATTTTCAAATATATTGATTTCAATTACAACACAGAATACAAAGTGTAAAGTGCTCACTTAATATTTATTTTTGATCACAAGTATTTGCACTGTAAAAAAACAAAAGAAATAGTATTTTGCAATTCACCTAATACAAGTACTGTAGTGCAATCTCCTTATCATGAAAGTTGAACTTACAAATGTAGAATTATGTACCAAAAAAACTGCATTCAAAAATAAAACGTTGTTAAATTTTAGAGCCTGCAAATCCACTCCGTCCTACTTCTTGTTCAGCCAGTTACTCAACAAACAAGTTTGTTTACATTTGCAGGAGATAATGCTGCCTGCTTCTCATTTACATCACCTGACAGTGAGAACAGGCATTCTCATGGCACTGTTGTAGCCTGTCGCAAGATATTAATGTGCCAGATATGCTAAAAATTCATATGTCCCTTCATGCTTTAACCACCATTCCAGGGCCCATGCGTCCATGCTGATGCCGGGTTCTGTTCTATAACAATCCAAAGAAGCGTGGACCGATGCATGTTCACTTTCATTATCTGAGTTAGATACGACCAGGAGAAGGTTGATTTTCTTTTCTGGTGGTTTGATTTCTGTAGTTTCCACATTGGAGTGTTGCTCTTTTAAGACTTCTGAAAGCATGCTCCATACCCTGTCCCAATCGAATTTTGGAAGGCACTTGAGGTTCTTAAATCTTGGGTCAAGTGCTTTAGGTATCTGTAGAAATCTCACATTAGTACCTTCTTTGCGTCTTGTCAAATCTGCAGAGAAAGCGTTCTTAAAATGAACAATATGTGCTGGGTTATCATGCGAGACTGCTGTAACATGAAATATACGGCAAAATGCAGGTAAAACAGAGCAGGGGACATACAGTTCTCCCCCAAGGCATTCAGTCACAAATTTAATTAATGCATTATTTTTTTTAACAAGCATCATCCGCATGGAAGCATGTTCTCTGGAATAGTGGCCGAAGCATGAAGGGGCAACAAATGTTTAGCATATCTGGCATGTAAATACCTTGCAATGCTGGCTACAAAAGTAGGAGTGTTGCCAGCAGATCGAGGGAGGTAATTATTCCATCTATTCAGTATTGGTGAGGCCACATCTGGAGTATTGCATCCAGTTTTGAGCCTCCCACTTCAGAAAGATGTGGACAAATTGGAGAGTCCAGTGGAGGACAACAAAATGGTGAGGGAAGGGCACATGACTTATGAGGAGAGGCTGAGGTAACTGGACTTATTCAGTCTGCAGAAGAGAAGAGTGAGGGGGGATTTGATAGCAGCCTTCAACTACCTGAAGAGGGGTTCCAAAGAGGATGAACCTAGGCTGTTCTCAGTGGTGGCAGATGACAGAACAAGAAGTAGTGGTCTCATGTTGCAGTGGGGGAGATCTAGGTTGGATATTAGGAAAAACTATTTCACTAGGGGGGTGGTGAAGCACTGGAATGGGTTACCTAGGAAGGTGTTGAAATCTCCATCCTTAGAGGCTTTTTAGGCCTGGCTTGACAAAGCCCTGGCTGGGATGATTTAGTTGGTGTTGGTCCTGCTTTGAACAGGGGGTTGGACTAAACGATCTCCTGAGGGCTCTTCCAACCCTAATCTTCTATGATTCTAAGAAGGAGGGCAGCATTATCTCCAGTAAATGTAGCAAATTTATTTGTCTTAGCGATTGGGTGAACAAGAAGCAGGACTTAGTGGACTTGTAGGCTCTGAAGTTTTACATTGTTTTGTCTTTGAACATTTCTTGATTTCAACTACAACACACAATACAATATATATGAAAATGTAGAAAAACATCCAAAATATTTAATAAATTTCAATTGGTATTCTATTGTTTAACAGTGCAATTAATTCTGCAATTCATTACGATTAATTTTTGAGTTAATTGCTTGAGTGAACTGCGATTGACAGCCCTGATAAGAAATTGCTAACATATGTACCTTTGCTGTGTGATCCCCTCAATAAAATTTGAGTGGCTGGCTGTGGTCCTGTGATGCTGCTGTGACTGTCATAAGTATTTCCAGTTTTTGCTCTTCAAGAAGAGGTTTTTCAGTAGCTCAGTCAAGTGAAGAAAATATCAGTCTTATTTATTTTATTTTATTTTATTTTATTTTATTTTATGTTACTCCCAAGTTCAGCATTTTCTTGACTGAGCTTAATGAGGTTAATTAGGTTGTGCAATCACAAGTGAATGCAAGAGTTGCTTATGACTGTGTCAGCATAGAACTCACCAGAAGCAAAATTTTGAATATTAATATTCTTAATTTTTGTGAAAGTAAAGCTTGTCAATATAGATGGGTGGGGGGTGGAATAATGAGCTTCACATGTGCTTTAAAGTAAAGTTACTCTGATTAGTGTCTTGCTTCCCCCTCCCCCCCCCCCCCCATCCCCTAAGCATGAACTCCAATATTCTAGAACTCAGTATGTAGGGAATAATATTTTATTGCATTTCAAAGTTTGAGACTTTGAGTTATAGAGCATTAGTTCTAGCTGTAACAGGTCTGAAGGTGGTAGCCACAGATAACCTCAGAACTGTTTGAGAATAAGGTGCGAAGTGGAGGGACAAGACTGGTGGGGTAAAGGTTGTTGTGGTTTATATTATGGTAGTGCCTACAAGCCCTGATCAGGGATTGTGGCTCCATTGTACTAAGTACTATACCACACACACTAAGACAGTTTCGTCCCATCTGTACAGGTTACATCAGTCTGAATACCTGTAACATTAATGACTGAAATTGCTGATGTATGAGATCTCATTCACAGTTGATGCAAGAAATGAATGTTTATACACCACTAGAAAAATAGGATCTCCAGTAGGTTATAGTAACAGTCATAATGGATTGATTTTAAATCTCCAATTTTAATCAGCAAACAGGAAACCTTGATTGTCACTGATTTTAATGTGGTTTTATGTTGGTACTTTTTAGTTCTCTTCTTAAAGAAAGATTGAGTCTCATGGGCTAGTAACTATTAAAAGATGTTGATTTGTGACTAAATACTGTATAGCCTTTACAGTACATTTGTGTCTTTCTGCTAAGTAGGAGGATACACATCAGTATGGAATTGTATAGCTTAACTTTTATGTACAGATTCTTAATTTTTCTTTTTTGTAGTGAATGGGATATACATTTCCTATTTATTAGAGGATTAATTTTTTTACTTCTGATTTATGTCAAGATGTATTTGGAAATTAGAGTTCAATTAAAATACGCAAACAGCATTTCAAAATATTTTTTTTAACCTAAATTAAACAAAGGAAGTATTTGTAGTTAGTGACTTGGACTGATTCTAGGTCACATGCCCTTCAAGATTTTAGAATTAATAATCTCCTCTTATATCTAACTTTTATTCAGAGGTTGAAAGAGGAAACAAGCTTTCCTGCTTTTTCAACTTCAAATTCAGTTTTTTAATTTTGAACTGAACTAGCTGAATAAACTGGATGAAGAAAATATTTTCGATATACCTGCAGAAGAGGCTACCGCTGTCCAAAGCTGATTTTAGCATGTCAACAAACTTGGGTTCTTGGCTGGTGACTTCCTTTAAAACTTTTTGGCAGCAAACATGTACTGCTTAGTAGTATTTAATTTAATTTTAATAGATTATAGTAACTTTAAGCCTTAACCTAGGTTCTCTCAATTTCAAATTTAATCTGTACTTCAATAACTGATCTTTTAAATTGATTTGTATCCGTCCTTCAAGGATTGTGATAGTGTATCAGAAATTAAACAATGAAAGCTGTAACTAGATCTTCAGCCTACAATGCTATTTTGCAATCGGTCCAGGATTTAACACCAAGCTCAGTACTTCAGAAATCAAATGAAGATGAAGTGCAAAAATAGACACTGTAAATACTAAAAAGAAAAAAGTGCCTGTTTGTACATAGCACAAACCAAATCCTGCAGTCTTCACTCAGGCAAAACTCTTATTGATGCTGGTGGAAGTTTCCCTGAGTTAAGCCTGCAGGATTTGATTCTACACTTGTTAGATTTCAAACTCTCTTCAGAAAATGCCCTCTTAATAGGAATAATTCAGAGTGGGACCTGCATTTCTCTGTTTGTGCAACGCCTAGTACAATGGGGCCTCAATCCTGAAAGAAGTTGGAGGCTACTGATATTAAATTAGTAAATGATTACACTGTGTTTACTGGGAGGTCAGTAAAATGACATCCAGTGGCTAATTGACAACATTGGTATGTTGATGGATTTGCACAAAACAACCACCAGCTCTTAACAGAAGCAAAATATGAAGGTTGTCATCTTGCTAAATTTGTAGTTGTTGCTACCTACCCAAACCATACAAAAGAAGTAGTAAATGGTTGAGCTACAACCTGTCAGATTATTGGCAGACTCAGTCTCTTGTTCCATATTGCATAGGCAGCTAACAAAAGAAGAGCTGAAATTTCACTTCCTAAATATAATGCAAATTGTGAATAACCATTAGAATAATTGTTGAGGTGAGTTATGTACTGAGGAAATGAGAAAAATAACTATATTTAACTTTGATTTAAAAAAATAATAAATGTAAGCTTTAACAAGCTGAGTAATGAACGTTAATGTTTCTAGTTAGCTAACCATCTTGATATTTTTTCTCCCTCTGAATCTGTTGTGCTGTTTGATTGCAGCCAGGTTTTTTGAACCAATTGTTCTTTAAAAATAATTTTCTTCACACGGTATTCATTTGAGGCTAACGGAAGGTAATGGAAAATGTGATAGAAATTTTAGTGCTCATAAAATTATTTCTGTATGGCTGCTATTATTTTTATTCTATGGTACAATATGTTTTTAAAGTGGTTAGTTTCGCTTGTGAAACACGCTGCAATGTGTCAGATGTAACTATTCTGTCCTTTACACTTCTTTTGGAGCAGGTGGCATCAAAGAGAGAACCAAGGATGAATAGAGGGATAATGTAGTAGTTTAAATTTAGAGCCCTACATATGGTGCATGGGAATGAGATCCATTTTGTCAGATTTTCCACTCGAGTGTCTTGGTTATTAAAGTTAGTCTTGAGCTTTAGGAAATACTTGGTGAAATAATCTTTACCTACAGATATGTGTTTAAAATCACATACAGTATAGTTTCCAACTTAAACCACATTAGACGAAGCCACCTGTCCATGGCATCAGGCAGCTGCTGTGTGAAATTGCAGGACAACTGGAGATGTTCGCAGCTGCCGGGTGCTGAAATCCACAGTAGGACAGGGAATTAAGATCACAAAAAACAAATTCTGCTTTGTTACATCTATGCTCCCCCACTGAAGTTAGAGACTATATGGATGTAACTGAGCAGAACCAGCATTGGTCATCTTTATTATTTAGTTAGTGTTCCCTTTCTGCCTCTCACACATCAAAGTGACTAAAGATTTAAAATAATAAACCATTGCCTTTATGAGGACATTCTTCAGTTCAGTTTCTTATGCTATGTATAACGTTAATACATATTTCAGCATAAATGTGTATTGGGTAAAGTGGAAAAACTCTTGAGCTTTGGGGTCTTTTGTCTGCTAGAAGTTGTTGATTTTTATTAGTCTGCAGCTGTCAGTCCCTGGAATTATCTGGTCTCCAATCACTGAATACAGAGTGCATTTGAAGATTATTTTAACACAGATCCCCTTAAGACAAATTCAGATTACTATGGAATCTATTGGGACAAAAACTGTCCAGACTTTTCTGAGGTTAGAGCCTACATGTTACTACTCTGCAATATGATCTGATAGATCTAGGCAGGCAACACCTGTGGCCTTCTGTTAGCTGACCTTGTTCTTTAGGAGGCATCTTCACTGGCAGCCATTGTCTCAGTGGTTTAAACCCCGAGGCAAAGTATCTGCAGTGCTGCACTTGAGGCAAAGCTTTCTAGACTCTCTCTTCCAGATGTGAGCGCTTTCAAAAGGTTAGTGTACATGACCTGTTGGAGGGCTGACTGCAGTTTGTACAGAGCATCAACTCCTCTGGTACTTCCCTAAGGAAGGGAGATAAATTTGTGTTCCTATAAAGACAGGCTTAACTAGGTTAAAATGAAAACAAAACAAAAATGAGATGTCTGTGTGATGTTCCCCTGGTGTTATCTTGACCGGTGATCTGCTAGGTCACGCCAGTCCTTGACTCTGGGAGCCAGCCTTACCCTGCTTTGCTGTGAGAGCCCCCACTCTTGGGCTGTTCACACACAGCCTCTGGCATGTAAGCTGCTCCCAGTTACTTGCAGCTGAATGACACTAGCCAATATCTCTGGTCCCAGACACAACCCTAGGAATCACTATCTTGAGGTGTCTAGTTATGCCTGCTGGACATGCAAGCTTATATGAGTTTGTCAATTTAACAAAGAAATTAATATGTACCAGGCTTGTTATCTCAAGGGGAGTCTCTGACACGCTTCAAACCAAATGCACTGCTTCAGGTAGAATAAAAAAACATTTATTAACTGTGAAAGACAGATTTTCATTGATTAAGATAAAGGATAACAAGTTGGATTTGGTCAAATGAAACAAAAGCAAAACACGTTCTAAGCTGATTTTAACACTTTCAGTGCCCTTACAAACTTAGATACTTCTCACCAGTGGCTGACTGGTTGCCCTTTCAGCCAGGCTCTCCCCTTTGATCAGTGCTTTAGTTGCTTAGTGGTGACGTCTGTAGATGGAGGTGGAAGAGAGAGAGAGCGCATTGCAAATGTCTCTCCCTTTTATTATGTTCTTTCTTCCCTCTTGGCTTTGCCCTGCTCCCTTTCAGAGTCAGCTGAGCATTACCTCATTGCAGTCCCAAACTGACCAAAGAAAGGGGGGGGAGTGACTCACTCGAGAGTCCAACAGATCCTAAGCCAGTGTCCTTTGTTCCTGTGAGGCTGGGCTGGGTTTGTCCCATACATGGCCTGATGAGGTGTGAACTGCCCCTCTGCTGTTGGAGAGTTTTTGCCTGGGCTTGCTTTTAAGCCATGAGGACACATTTTCAGCCTCATAACTATATACATGAAATTATAACCTATAACATTACTGTAGCAACACTGCTCAGTGCACCACGAGCCTTCTGAAGACACCCGACACGACAAACTTCGCATTAGATACTGCATAATCCTATTATAAGGATGAACATGGGGTGCAGGGTGTTCCCCCCAGGTCCAGTATGTCACCGTCTGCTAAAAGCTGTAACTTTGAAGCTAAGCTTTAATCATTTGCAGAAGAGCTTTCAAACTTTGGAGTAACTAGCTTCTTCCCTATAAAGCAGCAGTTCATTTGGACAAATCCATTATCCAATTAAAGTGACCAGCTAGCTGGTTGGGGCTTGGAACCAGGGTGGACCGGCAGCCCCCCATCAGCTCCATGTTCCCCTAAGTTCCCTGGGTGGCAGCCACCCAGCAGGCTATCAGTTGCCAGCAGTTCAGCTGTCGCTCCCCCCACCGCCATGTGCTGCTCCTGCCTTTTGCCTTGGAGCTGCTCCCTGGAGCCTCCTGCTTGCTGGGGGCAGGGGGAGAGAAAAAGATGACTAATGTCAGGGTGTCCCCTCCCCGCTTCTCCTGCACCTCGCTTACCCCATCTACCATAGAACGGGGGAACACGACAGGACCCAGGACAGAGGGAGCTTCCTGGCAGCAGCTGCTGTCTCAGCTTGCTGATTAACTTAAAAAGGCAGTGTACTTAGAGTAGAGTCAGTGTACTTAAAGGAGCAATGCACATCTCTCTCTCATGCACAGGGTGTGTCTCTCTCTTCCATGCTGTCCCCCCATCCCCCATTCGTGCTGCCTTGTAGAATGTGAGGCTACATTAACAAGAATGAGTTAACCCTTGAGGGCTCAGCCAGTTGCTAGTTCATCATTTAGCAGTAAGGCATTTCCTGGGAAATATCCCACCCTCTGACTTCATCACCTCAACCAAGCTTCACAATCATCATCGCTGTGTACCAGTATTAAATTGCTTGTTTAAAACTGTGTGTGTGTGTGTGTGTAATATATATATTATAGTCTTTTGTCTGGTGAAAAAAATTTCCCTGGAACCTAACCCCCCTATTTACATTAATTCTTATGGGGAAATTGGATTTGCTTAAAGTCACATTTTTCAGGAACATAACTACAACATTAAGCGAGGAGTTACTGTACTTAATTTGGCAGTGGTTCTCAAACTTTTTTTTTGTGGACCACTTGAAAATTGGTGAGGGTCTCGGCGGACCACTTAATTATTTTTTCCAAATATTGTTTGTACCATTAGCTAACTATTGTAAAGCACTTCTGATAAAAGCACTATATAAAAAAACTTAATTATTAACATTTTTGTTCTACAAATAAAAGCATACAACTCATATTTTAATATCAGTAGTCTTACCTTTCTAATGCGATGGATGTGCCCTGCCGTGGCAGCCCTGGAGCTGGGAATGAGAGGGGTCTCTCCCTCTCTTCCCTACTGCAGCAGCCCCTGATCTGGGACTGGGAAGGAGGAGGGTCTCTCCCCCACCACACCAGCCTGTGAGCCAGGGAAGGTCGCCTCTTTGGCCGTTGGAGCCCTGCACATCCCAAATTTTCTCCCATCCCGTCTTCTCATCCCAAGGCCACCACCTCACCCTACATGTGCATCTTCTCCAGGTCCAGGCGTCTAATTAGTGGAGCCACACCTGCATGACTCCACTAATTAGGTGAGTGGCCCTTCATTCTCTCGAGTGTGACCATCCAGGAATGCCTCTTAAAGAGAACTATCCGAGGACCACCTGAATGGAACGGAATGGAGTGGTGGTCTGCGGACCACAATTTGAGAACCTCTGATGTAGGGTATTATTTTAAAACACATGAACTATTCCTCATAAATTCCATGTTTGAAAGCTCTTATTCTTTCTTGAGTGGTGTCCTTGTGCGTGCTCAGCTTCAGGTGTCGATGCGCCCTTGCGCTCATAGCCAGCGATTTAAGGTAGCAGTGCCAAATTGGGTCACACATGCGCAGTCCCCGTCTCGTGCCACTTTAGGTGGTTAACAGTGCTGTACAACCAACCCTCCTGCCCCCAAGTTCCTTTTCATATCTCTAGGAGCAGTAGAACCCATACCAACCCACTACTTTCTCACGTAGAAAAAACCAGGAGGTTGGAGACCTATTCTCGATCTATGCCAACTCAACAAGTTTGTAAAAACAAAGATTCAAAATGGTTACGCTAAGCAACATAATCCCAGCATTAGAGAGGGGGGCTGATTCTCAGCCCTCTACCTCCAGGACACACATTTTCATATACTGGACCACTTCCAGTACAAAGTTCTACCCTTCAGCCTGTCCACTGCGCTGCGGGTATTTTCTAAAGTACTAGCCATAGTAGCAGCCTACCTGTGCAGAGGGGGAATAATATTCCCATACTTAGATGACTGTCTGCTGACATCATTAGTGCTACAGGCAGCCATAGATTCCACCCAACATACGATAAATCTCTTCATCTCCTTAGGACTTTAAATAAACTTAAAGTCCACTCTAACACCTGTCCAACGTCTGGAATTCATTGGAGCAGACCTCAACTGCCTCCCAACAAAACGTTTTCAGATTCTAACCATCTTTATCTCAACCATGCAAAACAGTCTGCAGGTGTTTGCCAGAACATGCCTACAACTCCTAGGCCACATGGCCACCATGACCTTCGTTGTCCAACATGCAAGGCTACACATGTGGTCTCTGGTTATGGACACATCATGTTCCCTGCAGGCATAGCATATACAAACTCCTTACCATGCCCATGCAGTCAAGGACTCCCTGTTATGGTGGACCAATCCAGACAACATCTGCAGGGGCATTCCATTTCTACAGAATCCACCAGCGCTTACCATCACCACATACGCATCCCTCCTAGGCAAGGGGGTACACCTACAGGCAGATTCTATACAGGCTGGCTGGTTTCTAGTAAAGTCCCAGCTTCATATCAATCTGCTGGAACTATGAGTGGTTTGAAATGCCTGTTCTTATTTCCTACCATTAATCGAAAACAAAACAGTACAGATCCTCCCAGACAGCGTGTCCAGTATGTTCTGCATTAACAGGCAAGGGGGAGTGCAGTCACACTCCCTACGTATGGAAGCCATGCATCTTTGGCAATGGTGCATCAAACACAACGTCCATGTTCCAGCATCATACCTACTTGGATACCAGAACAACACAGAAGACACCTGAGCAGGAAATTTTATCAAGACCATGAATAGGAGCTGAACACACGAGTCATCCGAGAGATTTTTTTCGGTGGTCGGGGGTTCCCAGCAATAGACCTCTTTGCAGCCACACACAATTCCGAATGGCCCCAGTTCTGCTCAAGAGCAGGACTTGGTCGCAACTCACCAGGCAATGCTTCCCTCATCAAGTGGAATGCTCCCCTGCTGTATGCCATCTCCTCCCCCACACTCCTAGCCCGTGTACTCCGTAAGATAAAACAAGATGGATCTAGAGTGATCCTAATAGCCTCCACATGGCCATGACAAATGTGGTATAATTACTGTGACATTGCGCTCTATATGATTTTATGAAAATATGCTAATGTAACTGGAATATGCTTCATGCAAAAGGTCTCTTGTAAGGTATCATTACAAAGCTTATAATCTACTGAGTGTGGTCATCCTATTTATATAAAGGTATCACTCTTGTATCTGAAACTAGCAATATGAAATATAACTCTGAGGGCCTATTGTAATTATGCAAAGTGTGGGCCATTAATGGTGGTTTGGAATCTTGATGACTCCCATTAACCAGGACAATTGTGTGCAGATGGCTCTGTTTTACCTGTAGGTCTCCATTACCCACTTCCCAGCAAACATGTATACAGGAAGTCTTACAGTAACATGTGATCATGTCACCTGAACTGGAATCCTGGTGCTTTTCCATTGAAAAGGTCAGGGTGGGAACTAGGGTGACCAGACGTCCCGATTTTATTGGGACTGTCCTGATATTTGCTTGTTTGTCCCATGTCCCGACCAATGTTAGGTCGGGACACTGGACAAACAAGCAAAGGCTCCTGAGCCCGGAAGGGCTTGCGCCCTCCCCGACTCCGCCCCGTCCTTCCCCCATTGGATCCCTCTCCAAATCCCCGCCTCTTGCCAAGCACGCCATGCCGAGGAGATGCAGGGGAGCGTGGGGCCGGGGTGAGTGTGAGTCCGACCTGGCCCCGAGCAGGCAGGACTTGGGCGTGATACCTGGAGGGAGAGTAGGGGGTGGCCTGCAGAGCCAGGCAGCGGCTGTTCTCCCCACCTGGGCAGCGGGACTCGGGAGCAGCCGCTGCTGCAGCTCCCACTGCCGCGGGGGGAGGAAATGGCCATGCACGTGGTGCTTGGCGGCTGTGGCTTTGGCGCCTGGGCCCGAACCCTTCCGAGCCTGGGCCTGCTGCGGGGACCCAGCAGCACGCACGCTGCGCCCAGCCCCTGGCCAGTCGCGTCTGGGCTGGCTACCCAGCTGGTGCAATCCTGTGGCAGACGCATCAGCAGCACAGCCCCGTTCATTCTCCTGCGGGACCCGAGCAGGATGAGGGGGCTGGGGCCTGCGGTCCTTACTCCGGGGCTGTCCATGGGATTTCACCAGCTGGGCAGCCAGCCCAGACGTGATTGGCCAGGGGCTGGGCATATGCAGCATGCACACTGGGTCCCCGCAGCAGGCCCAGGCTTGGGGGTTTCGTAGGCGCCAGAGCCACAGCCGCCGAGCTTGACCAGCAGCCACTTCCTCCCCCCGCGGCAGTGGGAGCTACAGCAGCGGCTGTTCCCGAGTCCTGCTGCCCAGGTGGGGAGAACAGCCACCGCCTGGCCCCGTAGGCCACCCCCTACTCTCCCTCCAGGTACTATGCCAGAGTCCTGCCTGCTCGGGGCCAGGCCGGGCTCACACTCACCCTGGTCCCGCACTCCCCTGAGTCTCCTGGGCCTCCCTCCAGCACTTACAGAGGGAGGAGGAATCGGGGCTGGGGGATTTTTTTTTTTTTTTTTTGCCCCCCCATGTCCCGATATTTGACCTGGGTGATCTGGTCACCCTAGTGGGAACCCAGAGAGGGACAAAGGATTCCTGCCTTATGCAAAAAAGATATAAGTGGGTGGGAGAGAACAGGAGGTGGCAGCCATCATGAGGAATCCCGTAGCTACCACCTGAGCTGGAACAAGGGCTGTACCAGGGGAAAGGACTGTGCCCAGACTAGGTAATTCACTTTGTTTTCTCTGTTACTACTTGGAACCACTTAAATCTTACTTTCTGTATTTAATACAATCACTTTTTACCTATTAATCCAGAGTATGTATTAATACCTGGGGGGAGGCAAACAGCTATGCATATCTCTCTACCCGTGTAATAGAGGGCGAACAATTCATGAGTTTACCCTGTATAAGCATTGTACAGGGTAAAACAAATTTATTTGGGTTTAGACTCCATTGGATATCTGACTGTGAAAGGCCGGAACACTTCTGTAAGCTGCTTTCAGTTAAGTCTGCAGCTTTGGGGCAAATAATTCAGACCCTGGATCTGAGTTGGAGCAGACGGGTGTGTCTGGCTCAGCAAGACAGGTTGCTGGGGTCCCAAGCTGGTAGGGAAAGCAGGGCAGAAGTAGTCTTGGCACATCACTTCGCAGCTCCCAAGGGAGTTTCTGTGATCTAACCCTTCACACTTACCTTCTCTGCATGTCGGTCTGTCTCCCAACGTACGCTCCTGCTTCTGTCGCATGATTCAGGTCACATCATCTATCCGGCACTGTGACGTTATTGATATAAACTGGGACCATATAGAACATGGGTTGCAACCAAGGTTCTATAGTGGCACCAAATCCTATGTAAAGGGGGTCATATAAGGTGTCTAAAAAAGAAGAGAAGATAAGTCAATACCCCTGACAAGACAACAGCACATTTCCCTTACTTACAATTTCTCCACAATGGGGAACAGGTAAGGTAGGGACATTCCTTTTCCACTTTCTAGTTTCACTGACTGACTAGCCAAGCATAAGCTCACGGCGCCTAGACTATCCAAATTTCTCAACCAGGCATTGCCACTCCACAGATAAACTGCTGATTTTCACTATCCTAGAGTTACATTTTACAATCACAGTTACCCTTTTCGGTTACTTTTACAAGCTGTATTAGGTAACAATCTGCTCCATCACAAAATTACACACTTTCCTTCCTCAGATAGGGCTTCCAACCTGACCATTTAAACTTTGAATCTGCTCTGAAGAAACATTCCCTCCCCAATGAGATCTATTTGCTCCTGATTCTAATCCAAGATGTCACTTCTGAGACAAGACAGAACAGTTAGAAAACTCTCCACCACAAACCACACTGCTTCTTGCAAACAGACAAAGAAGCTATTACTCCCCCAGGTTAGACTCCCCCTCCCTGGCCATGCAAACTGGTTAGACAACAGAAGGACTGCCAGAGTAATAACCAAATATCAACATAGTATAAACTGATAGTCAAGAAGATACAGTTCCTGGTGTCTTATCCCTTGCTTCTATGAGTTGGAGCTGAAGTCCTAGCAGTTTACATTTGTTCCATCCTGTCGGTTTCTCCTCAGCAGCCAGTAATTCCATTCTCTAGCTGGGCCGAGCTTCTTCACCTCTCCATTTGGGGTCTGCCAGTTTTTTGCGCATATTCAAACTGCAGGCTAAATCCCTAGGGTTGCAGTTATCATTGCAATTTGCTAATGAATTCTGGAGCTCAGGTCACTGACTTGTAACCAACAAACTCCAATACAAATTTCAAAGTTTAGATAGCGTGGGGATTTCTGACCCAAAGCTTAATTGACCTGGTTCTGTGGATCCTAGCGACTACGCCACTGTGGACGATAGTGGTCCGGCGGGAACCCCAACTGAGAGTGCCAAATTCAAGGACCAACTATGCTCAACAGGGCAGTCACAGCCCAAGGCTGGGGTTTTTTCCACCTCATAAGGCAACCAAACCAGGCCAGACAAGACTTCAGTTTGCACCCCACTGGACTAACTGCAAGTCACACAAGGCAATTTCCTTAGGAACACTCCACAGTTCCCAGATATCCCAACACAGATCCCACATGTCATGGAGGATAGAATGGTTATGAAACCAACACCCCAGTAAAAGAAAAAGGTTCTTTCTCGATCCGAAAGGACCAAGCCCCAGAACCCAGGTCAATTCATATGTTTATTAGAGAATATTTAAATAAGGATTGATACACAGATTTGGCATGTCAGTCATTAGTACATACGGGGGGCAACATACAGAGTCATGGGGATGCGGTATTGGTTATTGGGTTAGCATATAGTAATTCAGTACTGTAATGTCCCCAATGCGGGAGTGTACGGTGGGTGGGTCAAAGTTAGTAGGAGCAGTTGAGGGTACAATCGTCTCATCTAATGGATTTACACATCTCATGATTAGAGCAAGGAGGCCGGTAAGGAAGAGCAAGGAGTGACCCTCACGGTTGGAAATCCAGATTCGGGATGGTTCAGGACTCAGGGGAATGTAGTTTAGTAGGGGGGTTGTACGGTTTTCCCTCCCGCCGCTTGGGTGACGTGGAGCCACATCGGCTCACTCCTAGTACTGGCGGTGGCCGGTGATGTGTTGTTGTAAGATGTCTCTGGACACCTGGGATAGTGTCAGAGACATCAAACGTCTACCAGTGAGTCGCGCATAGCCGAAGGCCCACCCACAGAGCCCTAGTTACACGATTCCTCGGGGTTCCCAGGCGCTTAGCGCCCGACAATAAGGCGTGGTAGTAAACTCGTAGCCCTTGCCGCAAGTGTCAAGTCAAGGGGGCATATTTATCGAGTTTACGAGCTTAGGCTGTCGGCGGAACGGCCGGGGATCCTTTCTCGAATAGGGATGTCACCACGTCAACGAGGATTCTTTTTCTATAACACCTCAGATCTATACCACAACTACGCTGTTGCCGAATCCTTTAGAAATAAATCTAAAGGATTTAATTCATAAAAGAATAAAATTAGAAGATGAGGAGACAAGAATTGATTAAACTGAATCAATTACTACAGATAATGCAAAGTTCCCTTAGTTCAGGCTTGTGCAGAGATGAAGAAACGCAGGTTCAAATTGAAGATCCTGGAGAACATCCCCCGCTGGAGATGGTCATTCAGTCCTTTGTGCAGAGCTTCAGCTTGTAGCAAGTCCTGCCAAGAGGCTCAGCAAGCAGATTGGAAGACAAATGGAGATGGAGGCCTGCCTTATATAGACTTTTCCAGGTGTAAGAACATCCTTTGTCCTACGTGGGAAAGTTACAGCAAAATGGAGTTTGCAGTCACAGTGGCCAATTTCTGCATACCTTGCTGAGTCACAGGCGTATTTGCCTCCTCTCAATGCGGTCATTGTGTAGTGATGGTCCTTAATGAGGCCATCAAGCAGGCCTAAGCTGAGCTGACACCAGCTTGTCTGGGGTGTCACCCAGCACGCAGCACCGAATTAAAATACAGACAGTATACAGCCATATTACATAATTCAGCTACAAATACAGAACATACAGACATACAACAGCAATAATCATACCATAACCTGTACAATACCGCGTCCCCATGACTCTGTATGTTGCCCCTCCGTATGACTATATGACTGACATGCCAAACTCTGTGTATCAATCCTTATTTAAATATTCGTCTAATAAACATATGAATTGCCTGGGTTCTGGGGCTTGGTCCTTTCGGATCGAGAAAGAACCTTTTTCTTTTACTGGGGTGAAATATTAAGTATATACAAGGCCTTTAAACATAAAGTGTGTTCTCATGTACTGCTTTCAACACTTCAAGAGACTTTCCATACGACTGGCACGTTGTACATTCTTACAATTCTTGTAATAGCAACACATTGGTTACAAAAATTATTCATTAAAACAACAACAAATTAATTGTAAGTGTCCATTTACAATCATGTTTCAGCCATACCTTGCACAACATTGGAGCTTTGGACACCTTAGGCCAACCGGTGGCTTCCTTTGCAAAACTTAGACCCTTTTTTCTCCTTTCCTACAGGATCAAACCCTGATTTCTTTGATTAAACAAATTCACTGTCTGATGGGTGG
The DNA here is from genome assembly GCF_003597395.2 of Chelonoidis abingdonii. Classification (NCBI taxonomy): domain Eukaryota; kingdom Metazoa; phylum Chordata; order Testudines; family Testudinidae; genus Chelonoidis; species Chelonoidis abingdonii. The sequence goes on along the minus strand of NC_133784.1, from coordinate 26,030,060 downwards.
GCTCTTTCTTGCCAACGCTATTAGCAGCATTCCTCTCTCCTGCAGCCAGGCAATCTGGCATCAACACAGACAGCTAGCTTTAGGATTTTTAGCTGCTTCCCATTTTAAGGTGGACTCTGTCTTACGAGACACCACACAAATTCAACAGTGGAGGTGGAGAGTCTGCTTGCTCTTCCCGTCTCCTCGATGCTTCAGCATAAAAACCATTTAAGCCTCTGAAACACCAAGCAACCAAATCGTCCTTAGATCGGAAGCACAGACTGCTCACTCACTAAAACTGCATGGAGACCATTTTTGTTCAACAACATTGTCTTCCAACAGCCTGGTCACACACAGCACTTGATTACAGGGCTGGTTAAGTTCTTAACACATTTTACTTTCATCTGAGTTCTTTTAAAACTACCCACACTGGATCTTTACAAAGGAAAGCCGTGATTCCCATTCACATAGAAAACTTTTGGTGTTAGGCCACTGATACTTTCTTGATTAATCACTTACACAACCCTTCAGTTGCAGCAAACTGCTGGCACAGATTACTCTGAGATTCCTTTTCCCATGCAGATTTTAAAACAGAATTCATCCTCTCAGAAATTCTGCTTTTACCCTCTCACTAGGGCTTGCTCTAAAGGAACACTTCCTTGAGCCATGACAAACTTTTTCTGGTCTTACTCACATTCAGAATGCTTCTGGCCTCAGGAGATTGCACACAATTTCCTTTCAGGCCATCCTCATATACTTTTTAGATAAGCAGGTAGAACTTTTCCTTCCTGGAACATGAACAGGTCAGAAATCTTTTTCTTCTGCTACAAGTTGTCACTGTTAGAGTAACATAATTAATTCACCTTTTTGTTTCTCTTGTCGGCCCTGGCTAGGGTATCACCTGCTCAGACAGAGCTGCTACACCTTTTCCCACCACACATTCAGCAATTTGGCCAAACTACAAGCACCAGAAATGTCTGATCTCTGGAATTTTGCCTATGACACTAAACTGGAATCCACTAGTTACAATGCCATTCTCCAGTAAGACCAAACTTAGACCATTCTCCTCCTGGCTTAGATTAATTTAGACCTACTCTGAGACAACTGCATCACCCCAACATAACAGGCGAAAGGCACTTCTGTCTGCTTTACAGACACAGAAAGCTGGAGGCACATTCCCTTCACCAGACACACAAGCTTGGATTTCCTTTCCCTGTCCAGCCACAAGGGCTGTTCACAGACACTGCTTGGAGACCGAGGTATGCTTCCCCTCCATAGGCAAGTCAATACGCCTGACAGACACAGGCACATTTCACTTTACTATGCACATTTCTCCACCCAGGAACAGGTAAGGGCATAGGGACATTCCTTTTCACTATTCTGTCTTCCCAAACTGCTGAACTAGACCAAGCCATCAGCTACAAGGCTGCCTAGGCTATCCTAACTTTTCTCACCAGGCCCATTTGCCACTCCCAACAGATAAACTGCTGCTCTTTCAACTATACTAAGTTACCTTTTTAGCAATCTACAGTTACCACTTTTCAAGGTTCACTTTTACAAGCGTAATTAAGCTAACATTCATCTACCATAAAATTACCCTTTCCTCCTCATTAGGGCTTCCACCGACCATTTACTTGAATTGCTCCTGAGAACTATTTTTTCCTCCCATGAGATTTTTTTTGCTCCTGATCTAACTCAGATTACTTCTGAGACAATTAACAGACATTTTTAGAAACTCCACTCACAAAACACGCTTTCTTGCACAGTTGTACAAAGAGCTTTACCCTCCCCCAGGTTAGACTCCTCACCTCTTCCCTGGCCAGTGGCAAAACTGGTTAGACACAGAAGATGCCAAGTAATACCACATATCAACATAGTTAATAAACTGGATAGTCCAAGAGGAATACAGTTCTGGTGTCTTTCCCTTGCTTTTTGATGGAGCTGAAGTCTAGCAGTTTCTTGTTCCATCTGTCGAGTTTTCTCCTCAGCAGCCAGTAATTCTCTCTAGCTGGGGCCGAGGCTTGCTTCACCTCTCATTGGGGTCTGGCCAGTTTTTGCCCATATCAAACTGCAGGCTGTAACCTGGTCTTAGACACCTTATATGACCCCCTTTACATAGGATTTGGTGCCACTACAGAAGCTTGGTTGCAACCCATGTTCTATATGGTCCCAGTTTATATCAATAACGTCACAGGATCCCCGAAAGCTTCATCTCAAAGCCTGGTTATTGCATGATTCTCAGGATCTGAAATGACCTGTTCCTCAGAAGTACACACCATATTATTAAATAGCCATAAGACAGCTACCCGCCATGTGTATATGGACATATGTGGAAACGAGTTGAATCATGGTGCCAACACAAACACTACATCCTGTATCCACCTCCGAAAGACAACGCTATTTCCAAACAACGCCTATCCAAATGGATATCAGACTGCAGTATGATCGACAACCCCATATGGGGATCTATACACATGCTACTAGGAGACTTTCACCCTCCATAGCATTTCTTAACATCCCTATTGTGGAAATCTGTAAGACCACAACCTGGACCTCACCACACACTTTTACACAACACTATGTATTGCAACAACAGGCATCTTCCAATACCTTTTTTGGGTACATGGTGCTTTTATCTGATACAACTTCAACTCCAAAGCCCTTTCCTTCCACCCGAGGGCACTGCTCTGAAGTTACCTGAAGTGGAGCACCCACAGGGACACTACTCGAAGAAGAAGAGAAAGTTACTCACCTTGTACAGTAATGGAGGTTCTTTGAGGTCAGGGCTTTGGAGCGGAGGCCAGAGCTGGAGTGCAGAGCATCTCCGGAGCAGTGGAGTTGCAGGTTTTTGCGTTGAGCTGGAGCGGAGCTGGATTACAGCTCCAAAGCCCTGTTTGAGGTGGGTGCTCCACTACCCTCCCTCCTCCCCTCTGTTTCAGAGTTCTATCAACCAGACTCTGTAGTGGAGAAGGAAGGGGGGATGGGATTGTCATACAGTGCCAGATAACTGCCTGAAGTGGCACGAGATTGGGACTAGGCACTGCTATCATGAATCTCTGGCTGCAAGTCCAGGGGCACATCGACACCTGAAGTGGAGCACCCCCAGGGACACACATCTCGAAGAACCTCCGTCGCGGCACAAAGTGAGTAACTTCCTCTTCTGGAATAAGAGTGTCTTCTAAACTAGTTTTAACCCACTTGAGAAGTGGGCTAATTCTAATTCAGATTAAAGCACTCTTCTTCTAAAGTAGAAGTTTCAAAAATAAAGCATTCTTATAATGGAATGTGTGTTCCCACATGGAGTTAATCAGGAGTAGCTGTTCTGCAATAATTTCCCCCTATAGACAAGCCCTAAAATGAAAACTGTCCCAAAAAGTTTGATTTTTCTAATTCCTGTTTACCATAACCTGTGATATATATGTGAACTTCTCACTTGGTCCCAGTGCAATTGGAGTTCTATCTGTTACCATTAAAACACGCATTTTTAATGTGCATCTTCAGGGGACGATGTGCAATTTGAAGTATGGAACAAGTTTTCAAGGGATAGCCAGCATTTCCCACTATCTTTGGCTTGACTGAGCATTGTGTATTCTGATGGTTTTAGCGCCTTGTTTTCTGTAATGTAGGCACCTCTTTTAAGGGTTGTTTTGTATTTAGCAGATACTATTGGTTTAAATTTGGGCTTAATACTAACCTTACCTTGTTACGGTTGTTCTTTCTTGCAGTTTATTTGAAAACATTCCTAAACATACTGCTTTATTAAATCTGTACTCACAACCATACAATACAATACAAACACAGTGGCAGAATCAGTACTGAGTAAGGACACTGCGTTTATTTACTGAAGATCATTGCAAGCAACAGTGAGGAAAATCCTTTGGGAAGTGGGTGCCTTTAACCCCTATAATCAGAATAATTCTAAGATTTAAACGTACAGAAAATTTCTCCATGCAAGCACAAGCTGCATAAAATGTGCTTTGAAACCCATGTCCAGTGTGTTATGGAGCAGATTGTTTAAAATTCTCTCTAGAGCAAGTTAGATTTTGAAGTAAAGAGTTTGGAGAATAAAACCTTTTATTACCAACCTTCCCCCAACATACTCCCAGCTAAAGAAGTCCAACGTAATACATTCCCTTATTCCTACCCTCAGCAATGCATCACCCCAGGAGGCTTCACAAGCACTGTTTTGGATTCTTAGCCTGAACCATAGCTTTGGGTTCCTTATCACATGGATTGTATATGAATCACATAACATCAGTGTGTTAAATTAAGCATTTAGTTTGTGACTATATCTTGTGGCTTGTTTGCTGCAACTTCCCTTCTTCTCTTCATATCAAATTATAGGGCAAGGCTTTGCAAGGGAGAATCTAACGCAGATGCCATTCAAATGGGATCTCTTGAGTTTATTAACACCTTACCCAAGGAGCACTGTCCCCCCGGAAATTGTGTTTGCTTTTTAGATGACTGCAAAATGTCAAGTCCCTTCTCTTGGCAGGTGAATAACCCTCTTTCAGTCCAGGGCCAATGTGCTCCCTTCATGAGTCGTCATCAGCCATCATCACATTTGCCTTTTTGGTCCACAGCACTGTTAATTTTATGAACTAGAAGCTTGTGATCGCTCCTCATCTGTGTCCCCTGTCATGAAGAACCAGTGCCCTGCCCTGTTCCACCTTTAGTGTATTTCAGTCCAAAACTTACCTGTTAGAGACAGTCAGCTAATAAGAAGATCCCTCTTGTAGGGCAGCTTGCTGTTTTCACCTGATGCAAAAGGAACAACTTGCTGAGATGTTCCATAGTGACTTACCTCATGCTAGCACAAAGCTATGAAATAAGTATTTCAAAATTAAAATTCAGGTGGAGGATTTATGCAGATTGCCTTATTTGAATATTATTTAAATTAGCTGTAGCTTTTTGATGACTGCTTTATCATTGTTTTGTATATATATATATGCAGTGATGCTCATTTACAGCCTTCTCCAATCAGTTATTATACAGAAAATGCTACCGCTATAAATAAAATGTCATTTGCAGGAGGTACAGAGTTTTGTAAGTTTAATGAGGTGGAAATTCTCCCTTTGAAAGAACTCTTCTAGTGATCGAACTTCTTCTCAGTGCTGCTTTTGAAGAGGTGGACAAAATACACTCTTTCACACAATTTTTTTCCCTTTGAGGTGTCTGAAAAAAGAATCTACTTAGGTAATGTTTCAAAGGAACTAAAGTAGGGGAAGTAAAGATCTGATGAGTGAAGATTTTAACAGTGGCAGAAAATATGTAATAATATATGGGGATATACCTATCTCATAGAATTGGAAGGGACCCTGAAAGGTCATTGAGTCCAGCCCCCTGCCTTCACTAGGCAGGACCAAGTACTGATTTTGCCTTTGATCCCTAAGTGGCTCTCTCAAGGATTGAACTCACAACGCTGGGTTTAGCAGGCCAATGCTCACCTGAGCTATGTCACTCACTGAGCTATGTCACCCCACTATACAGTGATGATCCTCTGTATATAACCACTTTCATTTACATTAAAAAGTGTTCCACAACTGTGGACCAAACTGGCTAGGGAAACATTTTGAGCTACTTAGATTTGTGCGGCTCTCTGTGATGCATACTCCAGTTTAGAAGGGTCTGGTATGCACAGGAACTCAGAATTCCCCTTCCTCCTTAGACCAAGGCCAGTTCGTTGTTTCATTCTGCTTTCTCTCACCCCTGACAGCTTTTGGGGCTAGAGGACAGAACTGGTAGCCAGAGGTGAGCTTTCTGCTAGGTGCTATATGGTTCACATCACCATACTATCTAAGCACCTCAGTCACTGATTCCCTGCATGCAACCTTCCCCTGTCCCCCATCTTTTGCAGTGTCATGATCTATTGTGTAGGGCTAATATATATATTGTGACAGGTTGCTCTCCTTAGGATGCCACCTGATGTACTGAGATACCACTGAGCCTGCCTGTTACGCCAGTTCGGGCACTCTTTTTTTTTATCTGTCTTGCTGAGTCAGGCTATTAAGCCTCCTTACACACACATAGGCAGGGCTACACCCAACTGCAGAATGAAACACACACAGAGATCAGTTCTGGGAAAGCTCAGCTTAAGGGACTCGCCCCAGCACACAGGTGTCCACCTCCCTTGGAGTGCAGACCCAAAGATATATTATGAAATCCGCCTCCTCCCTCAATGTGAAGGAAGGTATGCACAACTTCTTGCCAACCCCCCCTCTCCCGCCCCGCAGTTAGGAACTCAGTTTAATAAAAAATAAAACAAATTTTATTGACTATAAAAGGCAGATTTTAAGTGGTAAAAGAGGTAACAAACAGAACAAAGCAGATTACTAAGCAAATGCAACCAAACATGCAAACTAGGCTTGTTTCACTAGAGACATTGGTTACAAATCGTGATTTCTCACCAAAGATATGGCTGCAGGCAGATTATAGAAAGTCTTGAAAAGCAGATGCTGGTCTCCAGCTTGGAACCTCAGTTATTATTACTCACAAGCTGGACAGCTTTCCAGCTTGGGCTCAACAGTTCAGTTCTTGATTCCAGGTGTTTTTTCAGTGTCTCTTTGGGTGGGGAGGCAGAGGAGAACCATGATCATGTTACTCCCCTGCCTTATATAGCTCTTGTGTAAGATGGGAACCCTTTGTCTTCTAATAGGAAAACTACTAGCATTCCAAAAGGGGTGGAGGGGTATCCAGTACCACTTGACTTGGACTCGTGTCTCTGTATGGCTGCGGCAGCCATTGCTTGTAGGCTGTCTTCAGTGTCCACAGGAAGACAATGGACTGTGAAAGGGCTTAGTCTCTGCTAATGATCCATTAGCCCTATGTGGCTTTTCCATTGTTGTACATGAAGGGCTGGTTGGGGGTGACACCCAAAGTAACACATTTGAAATATACGTGCTAGTTAATATTCCTAACTTCAATACAGAAATGATACAGGCATACAAATTGGATAATCACATTCAATAAAGCATAACCTTTCCAGTGATATTTCACATGAGCCCTTCTGCATAAAGTATATCTGTTATGTCATACTCATATCATAAGCATATTTTTATAAAGAATATGGAGTGAAACCCATCACATATATCTGAGGATTGTTGAGGCTTGCTACATCATTTGCAAAGCACTTTGAGATGCTTATACTGACAAGTTATAAAGTTTATATTTTTATAAGCACTATGCAATCTAATCATAACACTAACCAAAATCCTTGGGAGGGATTTGAGTACCTAAGGGTGGATGTTGCTCTGGGGAGGGAAAATTGCTGCTGATTAACAGGAAGCTTGTACAACAGATAAGGGCACTAAGTAAAGTATTGACTATGAAAATGAAAGCACAAGGGGGATGTGGTTTTTTTTGTTTTGTTTTTAGTTTGGCGGAATGTGTTTGCTTAAGTCTGGTATCTGCTAAAATGTTGGTCGACCTAGGTATGTCACCTGTGGGTATGAAAAATCCACACCCTTCAGTGACTTAAGCGAATCTAACACCCAGTGGAGACAGTGCTAAGTGACAGAAGAATTCTTCCATTCACCTAACCACTGCCTCCCAGAAAGGTGGATTACCTACACTAACAGGAAAACTCTTCCTGTCAGAGTAGGTAGTGTCTACACTTAAGTAGTGCAAGTGCTGTGCTGTAGGTGTAATGCTGTAGTGTTTCAAGGCTAGCTAAGACCTTAAGGCAGGGGTCTCCAACCTTTTTCATCTGGCAGGCACCAGACAACAAGCCATGGAAGACTATGGCAGTGGACGAGCATCCGCCGAAATTCCGCCAAGTGGCAACGTCAATAGGCATCGCTGCCGAAATGCCACCAACAAGTAGCATCATCCAGAGGCGTTGCCACCGAAAATCAGCGGCGACACCTCTGGATGACGCAAGTTGTCAGCGGCATTTCGTCAGATGCTCGTCTGCCGGCCAGTACGCGGGCGCATTTAGATGCCCCAGCTGGTGCCATGGTGCCTGCAGGCACCGCGCTGAGGACCCCGGCCTTAAGGCATGTCTACGCTGGCAGTTACAGCGCCGGGAGTTACAGCACTACTCGGAGCGCTGAAGGGAAACCACTGTTGTGTGTTCACACTGTCAGCTGCCTGCGCAATAGCGTGTTCACATTTGCGGCACTTGCAGAGGTATTCGGAGTGGTGCACTCTGGGCAGCTATCCCACAAAGCACCTCTTTCTCTTCTGCTGCTAAGAGTTGTGGGAAGTCAGAGGGGGTCACAAGGCATTCTGAGTCATGTCCCAGTGCCCCGTGATGCATTGCTTCACATACCAGAAACTCCTGTGCTTCCGTCTGCATTTGGCACCATCTTTCAATGGTTTGTGTATTGCACGCCCTGCCTCTTCGGGCTGCAGGAATGGATCACGAACTGTTGACCAGTATGCTGCTCGCTCTAACCAACACGTCACAAGTGGCAGTGGGTTATTCCTTAAACTACAAAGGCAAGAGGAGTGAGACATTGATCTCGCCGTGCGTAGTAGCTACGACACGAGATTGCTTGTGGCTTTAATGGAGGTGCTGACCACAGTGGAATGCCACGTTTGGATTCTGGAAACAGGCACTAGGTGGTGGGATCATATCGTGATGCACATCTGGGATTACAAGCAGTGTCTGCAGAATTTATGGATGAGAAAAGCCACATTCATAGAATCACAGATGTGATGAGCTCGCCCCAGCCATGCGGCGTAAGGACACGAGAATGAGAGCTGCCCTGCCACCCTCTCATTGGGGTGGTATTCCCACAGCACTGTAACTGCGTAGTTTCTGTGCACTAAGTGGCTTGGCAGTATGTACACCTCGGACGTTACAGCACAGAAAGCTGCTTTGCTGCACAGAAGCTTGACAGTGTAGACAAAGCATTAGACAGAGTGTCTCCAAGAGACGGGATAATGCCCATATTGTGAGCGAACACTTTTCACAAAATGATCACTCCATATCTGACATCTCTGTCCTCCATCCTCAAAGGAAACCTGCACAACACCTTCAAAGACAAGCCTGGGATCTTAAATTCATAACTTTACTAGACACTGAAAATCATTATTTTTCAATAAGGACATTGTTTTAATAAGCCATAAATCCAATTTGTAGCCCACTAGTTGCCCCTTTTTGTCCTATGACTGCAGGGGTGTTAATAGGCCACTTCATCTTGAATGGCCCCTTAAGGTATGTCTATGCAGCAACTAGACACCCGCGGCTGACCCATGCCAGCAGTCTCAGGCTCACGGGGCTTGGGCTGAATGGCTGTTTTGTTGCTATGTAGATATCTGGGTTTCCTGCCTTAATTAAATGGAGCACAGAACTATGAGAAGGTTGAAAACAAACTTATAAGACCTCTTCTGACTCACTAGACAAAAATCCCAATTATTACTGAGGAGCTCTTCTCCCTTCTAAATATTTGCCTAATTACCTGTTAGCAACAGTCAGTCGCACAGTAACAGGCTACAAGTGAGTGACCTTTTAGTGTGAATAAACAGTAGGTCATGATTGGGGCCTAATTTGGAGAGTTTTAAAAATGAATCAGCCTTTGAATGTGGCCAGCTTTTCCCCAAATAGTGATGCCAAAGTTTTCAAAGTATAGGAACCTAAAGTTGCTCTATTGAATCCATATTTAGAAAGCTGAAAATCATCCAGTTCTTCAGAAGTATTGAGCATGTAACAGCTCCCACTGAAGTCAGCTGAATCTGCTGAGTGCTTAGCATGCTTGAAAATGTGGCCACCTTTTTTAGGCTTTAGGAGCCAAACTTTGTTCCTGTTTTTGAAAATCATGACTGAAGGTTAGATTGAACCCTTAATATTTATCATTACAGAGGTAGCCACATTTAAACATGACACCAAACTTAGACCTGGTACAACAACTGCAAATATATCTATGACTGACCAGATCAGTGTGTGTCCTGAGGTCTATATGGCTACATGCTAGTTGCTCCTCTACTTCAGCAACTAAGGGTATGGCTACATTAGAAATTTCAAAGCACTGCCGCGGCAGCGCTGTGGGAGCGCTGTCACGGCAGCGCTTTGAAGTGTGAGTGTAGTCAGAGCCGCAGCGCTGGGAGAGAGTTCTCCCAGCGCTGCTTGTAACCAACATACCCCTTCATGGGTGTAGCGTGCAGTGCTGGGAGCCGCTGCAGGCGACTGAATTACACTGACACTTTAAAGCCTGCATGATTGCCAGCGGCCAGGGGGGTGGTTTTTTTCAAACCCTGAGCGCGAAAGTTGCAGCGCTGTAAGTGCCAATGTAGCCAGCCCTTAGATGCAAATTTTTTGTGTGGGAGTTACCTGGTTTAAGTGTGTTTATGTGGTTTAAAAGCTGTCTCGAGAAGTGGTGAAATGTTATCTTTGCGTTTTGATTGAAATAGTATTTAGTGCCAGAGCAGGAAGGAAATAAGCAGTAGTATGTATTTACATGTTAAAGCACCGTAAAATCAAGTCACCAGTGTACATTCTCATACATAACAATTATTTTTTTCCTTAATACTTCACTGCTTGGATTTAAGCGACCTTCAGGAGAGCAGCAATTTGCCTAGGATTTTCTGGAAGGAGTAATTTGATTTCAGGGATGAATTAGAATAGATATTGCACATTCATGTTTCCTTTACATGACTTAAAAGCCTAGTTTCAATATTTATATTGGATGTATTTTGTACATTGTGCGAGAACTTGGGATTGACAAAGAGGACACAGATTGATGAATCAAGCCATATCACAATATTATAGAGCAGAGGGTGGGAAACTACAGCCCTGCCGGAACCTCCTGCCTGGCCCCTGACTCCTGCTGCGGGAGGCTCACCCCCACCCCCCCCCGCCCCCCCCCGTTCCCCCGCCCGCAGCCTCAGTTCACTGGCGCTGCCGCACAAGGCTCTGGGCAGCAGGGTGGCGAGCCTCCTGGGAGCCACGCGCAGCTGCAGAGCCCGGGCCTGACCCGGTGCTCTGTGCTGTGCAGTGTGTGGCTGGCTCCAGCTGGGCAGCGCAACTGCAGCACCGCCAGCCACCGGCGCTCCAAGCAGCGCAGTAAGGGAGTGGGGGGTTGGATAGAGAGCAGGGCAGGGGAGTTCAGGGTGGTGGGGTCAGAGGGCAGGGTGTGGATGGGGGCAGGGTGGTCAGGGGGCAGGGAACAGGGATTGAATGGGGGCAGTCAGGAAGGAGGGAGGGTTGGATGGGGTGGTGGGGGACAGTCGGGCAGGGGTTGTAGGGGCAGTCAGTGAGAGAGGGTAGTTGGATGGGGCAGAGGTTCCAGTGGGCTGTCAGGGAACACAGAGAGGTTTGGATGGGCCAGGAGTCTGGTGGGGCTATCAGGGGGCCAGAAATGTCGGGGGGAGTGGATAGGGGGTGGAGGCTGGACCACACACCCCTCCCCTAACCAGTTCTCCGTACAATTTCCAAAACCTGATGTGGCCCTCAGGCCAAAAAGTTTGCCCGCCCCTGTTAATAGAGGCATATAGCACAACTCCATAGTTAAGACCTCACTGACCTTTGCACTTAAAGTAGAACTAAAATCATTCACACTGAATTTAGTCTCCAAACCTAGCACAATAACCATTCAAAACACATCTGAATTTTTTGTTGTTAATAATCTTTCTGTGATCTTTATGCTCCGGAGCATTTATGTATAAACAAATGTTGTGGTGCTATTAGGAACAATAGCAGCAGTTACTGGGGAAAGTGTCACTTACTATGAATCCCGATTTAATGCTGTACTTCTTTGAAAATACAGCAGCTTTTCTTCTTTCATTTCCTAGAAGGCATGTATATCTTATTTAAAAACAAACAAACAAACTTTTATATGCTCTATTGTTAAAAGTATTGAATCGATTAGTATTTTCCTTCATAATGGTGTCAGCTTGAGTATGTTGTACTTGGAGAAAATCAACACTTGATTTGGAGGAATGTATTTAACAGTTTGTTGACAATGGAAGTGTTCTCTCTCCATATTGTAAATTGGGCATGTCTTTGTCATTTTAAATCTTAAAGCTGTCCATTTGCCTGGTCCATGAACTGTGGGTGCCTTGTAAGCTCTGTGATATGATTCGAGTCATACCTTGGCCTCAAGTTGTCTTTTAGTTGTGCCTTCTCTGTTCTGCATTTCCAGGGTGAAGAGCCAAATTGATTGCAGTAACCATTTAAACAAGTTTTAGGTTTAGTCCAAACATGCACTTGATATGTAGAAGTGAAGGAAATTGATAGTTCAAGGTGCTGTTAGTGTAGTTGGAGCTGTTCATTTCTAGTTTGTGCTGACAGCAACCAAATTTTCTTAACTCTGATGCTAATTTCAGTGGCCTATGATAGGGATCTTAATCAAGTTTAAGTTGGACAGTTGTCCGTATCATAGGCACCACAGTTGACACTAACTGGAGAATCTCATTAGACGTCAAGGATTCAGTGAGGGAGGGAGAGTGCATTAGGTTTTTTTGCCCTTACAGGTGGCCTTTTCACAGCATGATGCGTGTTGATGGGGTGCTGTGAAGAAACTAGCCTATTCTTTTTTTTCCACATAGAGGACATCAGTTTTCAGGACTATCAAGATGGCACTTTGATCCAGAAGCAAATTCTCTTACATTAATGTTCTTTAAAAAAAAAAAAAAAAAAAGTATTATCCTTATTGCAGTTGCTTGGAATCATGCTGTGATGTAGGTAATAAGACTTCATTGAATATAGAACTGATTAAATCTGCTCTTTATGGTTTCTATATGTCTGCCAAACAATCCCACAAAAGTGCACTTTGTAGCCCTTTCTGCTGTAGTAGCTAGCTGAGAGAGACTGTTCAAAAACCTTCTAACTCTGGCTGTTATACCAACCAGGCAATCACTTGCTGCTCATCTACAGAAATGATTAGAGAATTGCTGTTCCCAGATGGCAGGATACAAGTAATTTTTTAATTTAAATTTTAACACATTTCTTAAACATCAGTTATTTGGCCAGCATTTCTGAAGAATATAATTTCTGCTTGCGGAAATAAGTAGGAAATACGAGAAGGCTTTTTGGGTAACCTGTTTATGTGTTTTGTTCATTGGTTCTCAAATTTCAGTCGGTCAGTAACTGAAGTAATAGAAGAGGAAGCATGGTCTAGTGTGCACAAGGCTGAGAGTGAGGAACTCCTTTATTCTAATACCGGCTTTAATACTGCCATCTCCATCCTTCTCCTCTCCCTCTCACTGGGTGGGAAGATTGGTCCGAGCAGCTGCGAGATGGACAGCCCAGTAAGAAGATGAGGGAGTGCATACCTAGGAATGCAGGGCTAGGTTCCTCCTCCAACTGCAGCTGGAGAGCCAGGAGTGGATTGGCCCCTGGCTCCCTAAATCATTAATTTAAACGTCTACCTGAGCCTCTTGCTCCTCTTTAGCTTCCCTGTAGTCGTAGTACAGGAGCTGTATTTTTAGAAAGTTGTGGATCCGGCCTGTTTTAGGGGTCAAGAAGGAATGTTTTTTTTCCTGTTGGGGCCAAATCGGCAGACCTGGTGCATTTTTTTCACTTGCAGCATAATGGAGGAACAGTTTGGTTAATATTAATTTCTACGTCCTTCTCCTACTTAAGATTTTGTAGGAATGTTCAGTTGTTGTTTGTAGGTGGTGTCCAGTGTGGAGGAGGGCCAGTAAGGTCAGCCTCCAGAAGTATGAGACGTGGGATTTTGCTGGTGGACTTCGCCTGTGGATATGCCTACACTTCCAGCAAGGAGTGTGATTCCTAACTTGAAATGTACTTGCACTAGACCTGATCGAGCTGGCATGCTAAAAATAGAATGTAGCCGCCAGTGACTAGCCACCCTGAGGATATGCATAGGGTCTTAGATGTGTGTGCACTCAGGGCCACTAGCCCCTCTGACAGTTTGCCCCACCATAGCTACAGTCTCTTTTTAGCATGGTAGCTCAACCAGAGCTAATGGAAGAATATCTTCTTGAGTTGGAAATCACTCGTGGGGGTGGGGGCAGAGGATTCAAAAGTGAGTTGAGCCCTAGAGGTGGGCTTAGGACAGTTATGGGTTATATGATGGGACTCCTGTTACCACTGCACTGGATCCACTTAAATGCCTGGTATGTAGGAAGTGGGGCATTTAGTGTCCGTTCCCAATGTTTAAGCTAATAAAGTCAAAGCCTGTAACTTAAATCCATCCCTGTGTCAGTTTTCATTCACCTGCATATCCTGATGAATGGCTTGTTGAATGGTCTTGAGTAAATCACTTTATATACGCCTTACCTCGGTACCCAGTCTGTAAGAATGGCCTCACAATCTGCTTCATATGTGGATTGTGAGGTTTCGCTAGATAACTTTACATGAGTTTAAATTTAATGTTTATTCTTGACTTGTGCCAGTTTGACAAGTCACAGATTAAAGATCCTGAGTTCAGGTGGAAAGGTATAAATAGCAGAAGTAACTGGACTCCTGGTTGGGGGAAAACACAGTTTGTGTGTATGTATCAGAACGAAGGAAGATGAATGCCATACATGCTGTATCAGCAGTGTTGTTTTTTAAATAGATTCTCAATTTTTTTCTGTAAGATGTGAGTAACTGTAACCAGAAGCCTTAGTTTTAGATAAGGACAAAAACACATATTCGTTTTGTGTCTCAAAGGCTTTCATGGATGGTAACTGTCCTGGTGAAAATTTAATTTTCACTGGAAACACTTATTGTACAAAAAATTATATGTGACCAGAGTCCTTCACCCTTCTGAGATTATTTTTTTATATAATATCAGCAATATATTTCTCCTGACATAAGAACAAGTTCCTTACCCCAAGAACTTAATATTGAAATGTATATAAATAGTTAACTGGTTGTTTATGATTTAACTAAACTACAGGAAAATATTGAATTCCATATAGTTTTTTTGGGGGAAAAGGTTAGTGAATTCACTGATGATCCCTCAGGACTTGCCATAAACAAGGGTATTTGCATGGTACCATCTTATCTTTTGTCTGTTTTTATAGCATACTCAATGCCATAGTACGAGTGCCGGATCTGCAGCTGTGCAGCACGCTGTGTGCTGGCTGGCTATTCTTCAGACCAGAAGTGATTGCATTTCAGTGGTGGTTTTACAAGTATAGTTTATGAAGGACTCTGGAATCTTCTGGATGAAAAGAATAGTGCTATAAAGTGTAAGCTTTAATTTAATGTACTCTGCTATATAGTGTAAGCTTTAAATAGTGTACTCTGGAATCTTCTGGATGAAAAGAATTGTGCTATATAGTGTAAGCTTTAATTACTGCTAATTATTATGGCCAGTCCGATTCACCAAACAAGATCACTGCCATCTTTTTTCTCTACTTCTGTGAATTTCCCCAGAAGTGTATTAGGGAAAGGTTTGTGTTTATCAGAGACAATATTCTTGCGTGCAGGGGCTCCTTCCTAGGAGCTGCCTGTGCTGACTTGTCATTTTCATACAATTATTCCTCTTTTCAGGAATTTCTATACCTGATTACCAGACCAATTCCTTGTAAAACAAATGTCAGTTCATGAGGGTGTGGAATTCTTGAATTACTACTTACTTTATATATTTCAGAGGCTAAACCTCTGCTGATGTCTCTTTCGCCATTTTGTCAAAATTTAAAGAAGTTTGGAGGAGGCAGAGGAATCACTTGTAGAATGGAAATGTTTAAACAAAGGAGTCTTTCCGGGTGAGGGGAGAGATCACTGCATGTTGGTCACTATTCTCTGGTCCTTTTTAGATCCCTTCTCAGCAGTGACAGGGATAGCAGAGGCCCTCAATCAGTCTGGGAGGAGGCTTTTTCTCTTTAGGCACTCTCACCCATTCCTCCTTCTGTAGGCCTGGCTAGTTTACACCTGTGTATCCATTGATCCCTTGGGTTAAAGGCCCTATTCAGCTGCATTTGCAACCAGTTGGATGTGCATGTGTATTGATAACAAATGTGTTGTGCTCAGTACGTTGCTCTATACAAATCCCTTTATGTTACGTGCCAACCTTCTCACTGAGGCCCACAGTGTTTCTCTTATCATAATAAAACAGGCCATCTCTGTTACTTGTGCATGGTAGACTACAGTGGTGCTAGTACAGGAGGATTGTCAAAAGCTTAGTTAAAAGTGGAGCTGGTTACTTGCCATAAGCCTCATGGTCACTTGGATTGAGTTGGACCTGCAAGTACTGAGATAGGTATTCTCTGCATGGTGTACTTCAGTGATATAGACATGGCCCATGGCAATATATGCTGAATACAAACTCTGTGGTCTATACTCTGGTTATCTTTATATCTGATGTTATGCTAGCAGATCTAGGTTTAGTTCCCTGTGTAGAGGTGGACATAGTATACCTCTTCTGAGACTGTGGGAGGAACTGAATATTTGAACTACCAGTTTAACACTGGTGAAGGACACTTCAAACATCTAACTTATGTGAAGGGTTTTCAGAGAGAGAGGCAACAGGGATACCATTGCCGTATCTGGCTTTTCAGAGAGGGGGATCAACTTGAGTAAAAGAGGTCATTTACAGTTCATTATAATGCCCATTATGCTACTTAATGGGAGACCACCTAGAGTCCTGCTTCCTCATTTTTCAATGGCAAAAATGCTCTGATACACCTCTGTCCTGATATAATGCGACCTGATATAACGCGAATTTGGGTATAACGTGGTAAAGCAGTGCTCGTGGGGGAGGGGTGCTGTGTGCTCTGGTGGATCAAAGCAAGTTCAATATAATGCGGTTTCACCTATAACGCAATAAGATTTTTTGGCTCCCAAGGACAGCGTTATATTGGGGTAGAGTTGTAATTCTAAGTGAACTTTTCTATTTGCTCTGTTGCATTGGTGCCTGTAGGTTTGATTTCTCATAACAGTGCATGAGCTCAGTGTAATACTCCATATAGTGAGAGTCCAGTGTAGACCCAAACTGATTCATCACCTTTCAATACTCTATGCAAACAAGCATAATGCTTCTTCCATTCACAGTTGAATGATGTTTGTTTTGATTTTGCAATAAAGATTTATTTTAATGGGGAGGGGAAAGGAGATATGCATAGCATATCAGTGGAATAAGCAGTTCAGAATGTGGGTCATAGAAAAATGTGGTTGGTTCAGAAACACTTTTGAATGACTAGACTGCATGTCAAATGATGTCTTCTGGTTTCTGTGGATTTCAGGATTACTATTTCTTGCAGAGGATGGAATTCTGGTTAATATGATAGTGTGTTCCTGTATCTCTTCAGTCTGCCCTCGTTCTTTGTAAAGGCACCGATGTAACAAGCTGAAGTTAAGTAACAGTGTGACTCTAAGTGAATGTGCCGCTTTCCTGGTACCATATTTCTTTAATTTCTGGTCCTCAACCTTTTATTTTAATGGGTGACTTTCAAGATTTCTGAGCTAGAAGGTTGAGGTGTGGTTTCACCAGTGATAGTTAATGAGGCTGTGGTACTTCTGGGGAGCGAAAAGAGTCTTTTCTCTGTAGAGGGGGAATACAGAACAGAACTAAGGAGCAAACTTCTGCTGTAAGCAGAACTAGGTCTGGTACACTTCTTTGGCTTTCAGTGATCTAAAGTGCTTTACAATAGTTAGTTAGCAGTACAAACAACATTTGGAAAGATCATTAAGTGGTCCACAGAGACCCTCAGCAATTTTCAAGTGGTCCAGAGAAAAAATAGTTTGAGAACCACTGAATTAAGCAGTAATGAAACTAAGATAGGTTTTGTATCTTCATTTCTTTTCTTGGGTTTGCAGAAATAGATTCTGCATATGATGCCACTTCCATGTCCAAGAATTTGCCTCTCAGCAGTGCAGCTACTTTCATGACACTATGACTGTACATTCCCCACTGTACTAACAGCATCCACCTCAGACACCTATCACTGGCCAGACACACCACCTCATTGTTTCTGACCTTCCCCTCATTTTAAAAACAATGTTAGACCTCAAACACCAACCAATTTTACTTTAATTCAGCATCCCGCTTGGATTTCTTTTCATATTCAAGTGAGCCCATCTGGCTTTAATGAACTGTAATTGGTTTTAATGAACTGTAATTGGTTTTAATGCTGCTTCCAGTTGTTGCTATCTCACTGAACATTTCATGTGTCACAGAAAATGCAGTTCTAGAGTTCTAGGAAGGTTTGTAATCCTGAAATAAGTGCTGTATGTTGCAGTATACTTCCAGAGACTGGGTTCTGTTCTGTCATTTGTAATCTCTTTTTTGGATGTCTAGGCTAGATTTAGCAAAGAGATATTTTACGGGTTTTGAACTTCAACTTCCTATTGGTAATTCAGCTGCTTTCCAGTTCTGTCTGTGTTTTAAAAAAAAAACAAAAACAAAAATCAGTGCTTCTTGCTAAATAAAGAGGACCTTACTCAGACTTTACTGGGCAAAGCTCACATTAACTTCAGTAGGAGCTGTGGGTATTCAGCGTCTCTTAGATAAAATAGTAGCCTGATTTAGGTGTTTACATGTTACTAGGTTCCTAAATTTAGGTGCCAAAATTTAAAAATATCAGCTTTATACACATTTTGGTATGTATTTTGCTCTGTTTTAGTTGTGGAAGATACTCTGGAGAGCTGGGTAATATAAATTCTGAAAGTTTAATTAAATTAAACCAGGCTTGCACAACATGCAGCCAGCCTGGGGGCCACATGCAGCTCACATGGGCTCACTGTGTGGCCCACGGGGATTGAGTAGGTGGGCTCACTGTGCGGCCCGTGGGGGGATGAGTAGGAAAGCGGTGGGTAAGGGAGGGGGGCTGCAGAAGGGGGTGGGCAGTGGCTGGGGGTGAGGAGGCAAGCTGTGGGGGGGGCTGAGGAGGCGAGCGGGCGGGCGGTGGCAGGGGGTGAGTAGATGAACTGCGGGGGGTGAGGGGCTGAGGAGGTGAGCGAGGAGTCAGTGGCTGACCTGTTCTACTGATCTGGTCTGGCTCCCATCCCCTCTCCAAAGGTTGCAGCAGTCTGGAGGTGCTGCCTGCCACGCCTTCCCCATTCACAGTTCATTCATTCAACAGGGCAATTGATTACAAAGTTGGAGGAAGATCTTATTCTACTTCTAGCAAAAAGACTTTTTTCTTTTACCTTAATTATACTACCTTAGGGGCCCGCTATAACATATTACCAGGGTTCAATACCGCTGTTTCGTGGGGCAGCGCTGGGGAAGAAGAGATTGTTTCTGCAGAGCAGGTGGTGCTGGGGGCGGGGGCAGCAGTTAGGGGGCTGTTGTGTTTCAGGGGGGCTTAGTGGCGCTGTGGGGGTTCCGCAGGGCCGGGGGGGGTCGGCCCTCAGCTGTTTTCTTTGGAGTAATGTGGCGTTCGCCGCTTTACGAGTTGTGCAGGCCTGAATTAAACCATCTTCGTGACTAGAGCTTCCAGGATCAGGAGTTAGGACTGTATTTCAAAGCATACGAGACTGTAGTGCTTAATAGCACTCCATCTGTACAAAGTCCCCCTATTTAGTTTTGTACTGTGACCATTTGTACACAGAAATTTATTACTAGTTTTTGCCAATCCCAAGAAATATATTGGCTTACAAGAAAATATGATAAATGTATTCTGTTTGGCACTCTATGGTAGAGTCAAAATATTTTATAGTTTTTCCATGGGGTAGCCTTATCTTCCAGCATCCCACACCACTTCAGGCATATGGAGATAAATTATATGATTTAGACGAAGTAGAAGCATTGTAGCAGGAATTTGCCATTTAAATAACATGCATTAGCATGCTGAATTTTGGTAACTATATGTACTTTTTTACAATTGTAGAAAGTTACACTTCTGTAGAGGGTAAACTGATATTTGCTGAGGGTCGTTTCTGAGTTACCTGAATTTTTAAATCTTGGCACATCTACTACTTCCCAAAAGGTAACTTGTATAAAAAAAAAAAAAATACTGGACTAGGGTTTTTGGGGGTTGTACCTCAGAACTAGTAGAACACCATCAAACAGTTTTAATTGTCTTATTTCTTTCTTAGCTTAAATGTATGTGTCTTTTTATTATCTGTTAACAACTTCATTCATAGCCGAATGGATATTTGATACAGAAAAGTTGTTTGTGCACAGCTATTTGTACCAATTTAACTGTGTCTAAAACTGCTACAAACGGTGTAGACAACCCCTCTCTATAGTTTTGTCTATAGTTTTCAGTTGAGTTGTAACTGAAGTTTAGTTGAGAGCATTGTACAGTATCATCAAGTGGTAAATCTAAACACTCAGCAAATGGTTGTTTCAGGACACACACTCACTTATGAAGTGTCTAGATTCACCTTCAGACTACAGCTGGGCAGAGAAAGTCAATTCCTTTTCATGGAGGATTTTAATACCTCCAAATCTGGGTTTGTTCCAATTCAGAATGAAAACCGTTTTCAAAATATTCTATGAAAGGAAATGGTGCCTTCATTCAGAATCAGTCCACGTGGTGGATTACCCCAGAGGCAGACATCCCAGAAACCCTGGTGTCCCTGACTCCGAGGCAGTCTACCTGACAGGCTGCCCCAGAGCCGAAGGCCCTGAGTGAGCTCCCAGTTGGACTACCAGGGAGACAGACAGACAGACAAGCTGGAAGGAAACTAGGTAAGCTCCAGACAGAAACTTTGTCAAAACAGAACCATCTTCATGAAATATTTTGGTTTAGATAAATTGGCAAATTATGATGAAAAAATTTGATCTGAAATTTTCCAACCAGTTCTAATTCACAATCATGTTAACGTTATTAGTTGACAATTAACTCATTAAAACCTGGCTAAAACTATAGCCTATGTAAAGATTCAGTCCCATCCAGACTTAGTTATAATGACAGTCCCATGGAAAATATCTTTTTTTTTTATAGATGTCCAGGGTGCAAACTTCCTGTGATTCATTTTATATATATATATAATTTTTTTTTTTTTTTTTTTTTTTACTAACTCTGGGGTTTTCTTAAGTGGTAGCACCTTAAAAGGCCTAATTAGTGATTTTCATGGTCTTGATTAAAGTCAGTTTTACTGTTTCCTCTTGATAGTCAGTTTCACTTATTTGTATGAGTCTTTCACCCAGTAGTAAAGAAAAAAGGCACATTTAAACAATTAATTGTAAGAGTGGTAGGGCTGTCTCTGGGGCACATAGAGTTGCCAACTCTCACGATGTTGTGAGGTTTTTGTGGGTTTTGGTGTTTTTCCTTAAAGTCCCAGCTTCTGGAGGTATGTGGTTAGGTGAGACTTTTGGCTTTCATTTTAAAAGCAAGTTTCCAGTACTCGTGGTTATAGAGAATCAAGGGCACCCTAAAACTCAAACCAGAATGCAACTAAAAAGTACCTCGCATTTATTTTTAAAACATTTTCTGATTTAGAAATCAGTTAAGGTTTGGATGCATTTTGGATGCTTGGGTTTTTTTCACAATACTTGATGTACTGCTGGAAATTTGCTTGTAGTTGTAGTAGAGGGACATATAAACATTTTTACTTTTTAAAAAAAAATTTTTTAACATACTATACTTACAAGCTTATTTGTGAAATACTTAATGAGGAAAAATATATTTTATTTTTCAGTTTATTTTGTGCATTGACAAAACTGTATAACCAGTCTCACTGGTTGATTCCATTACATTTCCTGAATTACATGAGTGTTTTACTGCATTGCGCGGGTGTTAAGGTTCTAGCTGCTTTATCCAACCTGTATCCCTTTGCTGGGTTTTCAGTATTAAAATGTTCTTTTTTTCTTTTTTAAACAGTCATTCTTAATGCTGTGTTTTATTTCATATTTCCTTCTTAGAGGGGGAAAAGATGACAGCTTGATTCTTCAAATAAATGTAGTTTCATTTGTTTTTGCTATGAGGCAGGCAAGCAGGTCATTCCTTTCTCTGAACCGGTTCGTGAATTGGGCTCCAGTGCAGCAAATCATAGTTAGTTACATGCTTAAATCCTACTCATGTGAGCCTTAAGCTCATTCTTAAGTGCTTTCCTGAAAACTGCAAAGGTTGGTGAGAAAATGATCAAGGTTTGTAGAGAGTTAGGAGCCAGGGCCGGCTCCAGGCACCAGCCCAGCAAGCAAGTGCTTGGGGCAGCCAAGGGAGAGGGGCAATTCGGCGGCAGGTCCCTCAGTCCCTCTCAGAGTGAAGGACCAGCTGCCGAATTGCCGCTAAAGACTGAAGCGGTGGCAGTAGAGCTGCTTATTGCGATTGCGGCTTTTTTTTTCTCCCCCCTCTCCCCTTTTTTTGCTGCTTGGGGCAGAAAAAAACATGGAGCCATCCCTGTTAGGAGCTATAACCCTTGGGAGTTTTTCATATGCAGCAAAATGTGATTCATTTTGTGTATTATACAGTAGTTGAAGCAGTAACTTACTGCATGACATAATACATTTAAATGAAGCTATCCTTACAGTTTCTCCATAAGCAACTCTTGACAGAATACAATTAGTAAAGGCAGTGATCTGATGTGCAAAAGTCCCTTCGAGTAATTGACTAAGTGGATTTCCGCCCACTTATGCCAGTGGGAAACTTGGCCCTTATAATTTTAACATAAGTAAACTAGACAGTGATGTGTTTGGTGGCAGTTTGCATAGTCTGTTCATGCTTCACTGGTGATTATTGAGAGGACTTCAGTTTACCTAGCAAGAAAACACTTCACTCTGTTTACAGGGAAAATATAATTATCCCTACTGCAACTTGGGTAATTATTTGCTATCTTCCACCAGGATTTTACATGGAGTGCATTCATGAGGGGAGACGAAAGTTTGTCATGTTTTGACAAGTTTGACACCTCTCTCTTCAGAAATTAGTACTTTTATTGGATGGCTTCCTAGTCACTGATAAATATAACAGTAGTACTCTAAGCTTTTGAGAATGGTAATCTAGGCTTTTTATGAAAATGAGTACCCCTGGAAGCACACTAACAGAAAAATAAAATATATTAACTTTCCGTGCACAGAGCTGAGCAAATCTGTTTCAGGACACCAGATCCCTCTCAAATTAATATTTTAAAGTAACATTTTTTGTGCATCACAAAGTGAAATATAATAGTTAAATGAATTGCTAAAGAAATACCATCAAATATAAAGGAGGATAATAAAATCATTAAAAATGATCTGGTAAAAAAATATACATGAAAAGGCAATTAAGTACTCCATCCTGGTGCATGGAAATGTAACAGTTTTTTAAAATTTGTATAAAAAGGCACAGTATTCAGGTAATAGACAAACCTAATTGATTATTGGCAGCAAGATGGCTTTGCTAGTTTAATTTCTGTTGATCCTGTTAAAGTGAGGAAGTGATGGCTCATTGGCTAAGGTCTTTAACCAGTTTTTTTGTTTTAATAACATAGTAGCTCCTAAAGTGACAGAAGACCAGCATTGCTGAATCCCTTGAAGACTTATGAAAGGTGTATTGCTAAAATGTTCAAAATAAATATCCTTAAAAGGACATATAGTGGGCCAGATTCTGATCTTAGTTACACTGACTTAAGCGGTGTTACTTGTCCATTTCGCTTGTATAGTTGTGATCAGAGGGAGGTAGAATGGTCTTTTGTTAGGACACTGACCTGGGACATGGGAGACCTGGGTTCAAGTCCCTGATCTGCAACAGACTTTCCGTGTGACTGTGGGTAAGTCACTCACGCGCTCAGTTTCCTATCAGTAAAATGGGCATTGGCTTGAGGTGGTTGGCAATCTAGGTATCAAAGCCAAGAAACTGACAGAAGATGGCCCTGCCTAGCCTTTCCATCGGAAACAGGAGAGGCACTGAGCTATATTACAGGTGTGATATGTATGGTTTGATAAACAGTTATAGTTTAAAAAAAAGCAAAAAAACTGTGCTGCTAGTTCATATCTCTTGCTCAATCCCATACCATGCTGTCTGGATCTATCATGCTCTTGTAATCCATTTGAAGGTGGGTTGGAGATCAGATTTTTTGTATGTGTTATTGCAACAAAAATTCATGATGTCAAACTGGCCTTACTAATGAGAAAAATGAGGACCACTAGCTGAAAAGATGTATTAAAGTGAACAGTTCCCCCTTTATTGTTCCTTCTCAGCAGTAAGCTAAACACTTGTCTTGCATCTGAAAAAAAAAAAGTGATTTAAAAAAAAAAAAAGCGTTTGAGCTTCCTTTCTTTCTTTTTCTTTCTTTCTTTTTTTTTTTAGTGTTCTTGCTTGAACTCCCTGGATGTCTGTAGAAGCAAAGGTGGGAAACAGCACATGAGCACCAGACAGTGACAGGGTTGGCTCCCAAGACTTCCTGCTACTGCGCATTACTGCTGGATTGCTGTGGAAATGAATGGAGAACAGCAGCATGATGCAGGTAGTACCACTGATGAACCCAGGGTTAGAGGTTCTCTCTGCACAGCAATGTTACAGCTAAGATGAATAGGATCAGCAAATGAGTGCAAATGTTTTTAGTAAAAGTGCACGACCAAATTTTTGTGTATAAGGGAGTAGTTTCACATTGCAGTTACTAAGGAATAGATTCCAATTTCCTTACACATATTCAGTAGTGCCTTACTCCCCAAATAGTACCAAGGAAACAATAAACTGGCCCTATGTTAATAAATGATATTTTAAAAAGTGAGCTTTTCCTTTGTATTGTAAATATGGGCTATTCACATATGTTGCTTCGATTTAGAACAGAGAAGGATCATCTGAGGGTGGGAGAGTGAAAAGGGCAGAGCAATTATTTTAAAAATATTTTGCACACTTAAAGCACGCTGCAAATATAAACTAAGTCTCCCAATACCCTTTTGAAGTAATTTACAATTATTTAATGTTTACCTTTATATAAGCTGAACTGCAAAAGTTGAGTGGTATGTTTCAGTCACTCATTATCCTCCTTCAAACTCCTCCTCAAAACTGCCCTCTGCCATGATGCCTACAAAAAAACAAAACAAAAAACTTGACAGCAGTTAGGCCACTGATATGCTGAAATCATTGCCTATCACACAGACCAATATTGTCTCATTTCCTTGTCTGTCTGTACCCATCTGATGTCTCTTGTCTTGTACTTAGGCTGTGTCTACACCAGTGATGCCCAGCCTTATTAAACAGGAGGGCCACACAAACCTAAGCACAACCTTGTATGGGCCAAAGAGATTCTACATATATTTTAATAAGATTTAAAGTCACCTGTATTGATAGTGTATTTTAAGTTTATCTTGCTTCGTATATATATGCATAGCCCTCCCACTTTTAAAAGTGATGGAGTCATAGCCTCTCCCACCCCCTGTTCTGACACCATTGGCCAGGATCATCCTTTTCCTCTGTCTTTGTACACTATCTGGCACCAATGTCTGGTCCTGGATTAGGGCTTCTGGGAGCTATATTAATACAAATAAAATAATAAGAGCTTTGGGTAGTCTTTAATCTTGATTTCTAGTTCCATAGTCAAACCACTGGACCAGGTTATCTTCCACATTTGTCTTTGACTAGTGGAAAAGTACCAAAGAAAATATTTCCCCTCTACCATTGCTATTTGTAGTTTCCTATGTTACTTTAGGAAAGTATAATTACTGTTACTGCTATTGTAGCAATGCAAAAAAAGACTACATACAATGCCTGCAAAAATGTTTTACCTGACCATGAAACATGCTCTTTGAGAAATAGTCACAGACAGACAGCCTGCTGCCAACCTTGTTCCCTCCGAAATATTAGATGAGTAAAAAAGAGCAACACAGAAGTGGGGTAAGTGTTACCCAGCATATACAAACCAGTTTTGCAGTAGCAGCCAAAGATTTCAAAAGCACTTGATAAAAAGGTGTCGTGTGTGCAGAAAAGAGAGGGTAAAAATAGTTATCTGAAAAAAATCGTAACAATTGTTAAGGCTCTACAGAGGTTAAAAACCCACGTCTGTGCACCACAGCGCACACTGGATTTTTATTTTGCAAAAAAAAGGTAAGTGTCATTAGCCTTTGCTACTTATGGAGTGTCTGTAAACAGTTCATTGTTTTTCGAACCTTCTCTTTCCATACATCATTCTCTATGGCTCAATTGCAAATATTCTAAATTCAAGATGTTACTTGGTTGTGATTTTGTCTGAATCACATAGTATTGTTTTGAATACAGTAAGCATGTGAAAATTTCTGACATGAATTTCAAATTGAGTTTCCATGAATACTTTCACATGCAACTTTTGAAATTCACTTTAAATGAACACCTTTGCTAATACACCAATTATTGGAATGCTCACAAAATAAATATACGAGATGCAAACGTGGTCACATAGTCAAAGCAAACGTATTTAAAATGTAAAGAGATGTTTATGCATTACTTATCCACCTCTATTTACTGGAGAATTACAACTGTATTTACTTTTTTTGAAAAATATAAACAGAATATAGTGAATTAATTTCTCTGTCAGGTCCTTCCTTCAGTCACTTGTTGTAAAAGGCATTTCCACCTTAGTCCTCTCTTCAGAAGTGTTAACAAAATAGTTAATTGAAAATCTTTACACCCTCCCCACAAAAAAACAAATAATAAAACTAACAAGATGTGCTAACCACAGTAGTTCAATCACACTATTTTTAGTCTCACTCTAGTCCCGTTACTGCACTCATAGCACATTGAGTTTGTTTATGAACTGTATGCTGCTACAATATAAATATACATGTAACAGATTTTTATTGGGATTATCCCCTCATCTTCTCCTTTAACTGATTTAATTTTTCTTATGTAAGAGTTTTTTAAATTGCTTTCTCCTTTACCTCTCCTCCTCTAAGATAACTGAAAATAGCCTCTGTGCTATTTTCTTTTCTACAACTCTTTTCCAGTGTGTAAATGTGGACAATTATCCCACGCCACAGGAGTAAAAGGCAATGCCTACTCTTGTCACTTCGTCTTTCAGCTACCAGAATCCCAACCTGACTTCACTTAATCATGGCCTGGCTGATTACATTGATCAAGGAGGTTAACTGTAGTTAAAACCAGGTTGAAAAACCTGGTTGTTAGACTGAGAGAGTTAGCCTTAATGCAGGTCTTGCGCACCATAGCATGATGTACTTAACTGTCTCTGTGTGACAGTCTTCTAACTAAACACCATTAATTATGCGTGGAGATTATTGGCAATGAGAATTAACATGGTGCAAAGGTCCATATTTAAAGCAGAGGACCTGTAGTTGAACTCGTTCTGTAGGAACACTTGAATGAAACTCTGTCACATTTCATCACCTTCTACACATATTAACAGTGTCAGGTGATGGAATTCAATATTCCTGTGTTCCTGTTGTATCACAGGATGGATAGTCAAAAAGATGGCAGAATTAATGCGGAAACATTTGATACTGAATACAACACTAATGCAAATAGTTTTGGGTAGTAAGTGATATACAGTAGTACTGTGCTGATTTGACACTACTAATCCACACACATAATTTGGCCCCAAAAAGCTGTCTTTTCCCACTTCTTTTTCTAATTCCTGAAATTTAGGCTCTAAAACCAGTTAGGCACTGCAGTGCTGAGCACAGCTATGCCTAAATACCTTTCTGATTTTCAGGTTTTCACAGTTGGTATCATCCGCTCGTACAAATAAATAAGATTCTATTGTACTGTTTGAATTCAAACTGATTAGTCCGTTAAATAATAAACCCATTAAATAATAAACCCTGAAATGCAAATTGAGTTCAACTAGTCCTATATGCACCAACTGACTAGATCAAAATATTTAATTTTATTGAGGCCCTACTCAGTCATCACTACCTTGCCGAAAAGTAAAAACAGCAACTGAATGCTGACATTTGACTGTTTCCTGTTGCCTTAAGCCTTCAGAGTGGGACAGACTTCAGCCAAACTTACTAAATAGAGTAGAATCCCAAAGATACTGTGATGGGGCAAGGCCAGATGGCTACAGGAAAGTACTGAGAAACAGGTATGTTAGCCCCAGGCTAAACAAATCCCTTGTACCATGGTAACCAAATGGCAGTTGCTCCAGGTTAATCAAGGCACCTGGGGCCAATTAAGATCTTTCTAGAAGGCAGTTGAGATAGCTACTTTTATTAGAACACCTGCAGCCAATCAAGGCAGGCTAATCAGGGCACCTGGGTTTAAAAAGGAGCTCACTCCAGTCAGGCGGGGAGGAGCCAGAGGAGAAGCAGCACGTGTGAGTTGCTGGGAGCAAGGGGCACAAGGAGCTGAGATTGAGAGGGTGTGCTACTGGAGGATTGAGGAATTATCAGACAATCAAGCATTATCAGACGCCAGGAGATGGTCCTGGTAAAGGATAAAGAAGGTGTTTGGAGGAGGCCATGGGGGAGTAGCCCAAAGAGTTGTAGCTGTCATGCAGCTGTTACAGGAACACTATATACAGCTGCAATCCACAGGGCCCTGGGCTGGAACCCGGAGTAAAGAGCGGGCCCGGGTTCCCCCTAACCCTCACAACTCCTGATCAAACACAGGAGGAGTTGACCCAGACTGTGGGTTCCACCAGAGGAGAAGATCACTGAGGGGAGCAAATCCGCCAATAAGCGCAGGACCCACCAAGGTAAAGGAGGAACTTTGTCACAATACGTACATCAGAGTTGCAGACTGACCAGTCAACTGGACGCTAAGTGGAACCAGAAGTAAGCAATCAAGCAGCAGAAGAGATAAAAGAAAGCAAATACTGTACTGTACCTTGCCTCTTAGAGTTAGGCACATCTGGGCTGCCTGTTACCACCCTCATCCCCACGCCCATGCATGGGACAGTCACTTACAGCTAGGAGGTGAAGATACTGATGCTGCCAGCCCGTGGCAGCTGGAGCTGGCTGAGCAGGAGCAGCTGGCTGGGTGGGGGACAAGCTTGCAAACTGAGTCCGACCCCTGGGAAAGGAGCTGCCAGTGCTGAGGAGGGAGCTGCTGGCCTGGAGTGTCAGCTGCTGGAGCTGGAGTCTGAACTGTGCTTTATTTAGTGTTATGAACATTTCATAGATACAGACAACCTCTATTCTCAAAGTGTCCATAACACTGAGGTTCTACTGTATTTCTGAATTCTCTGAAATTGAATGCAGAAATTAAGACATTTGTTCACTGAATATATTCATGCATAATATATCAATTGGGGGGGTGGGGTGGGACAAAATTGTTACCTTTCTCCCCATTTAACATGATGTGGCACTTTAGCATGGAGACATTACTCAGTAAGCTTTTCATGTTTCTTATTCACCCAGGAACAGTAAGGGTATGGCTACACTGGAAACTTCAAAGCACTGCTGCAGGAGTGCTGCCGCAGCAGTGCTTTGAAGTGTGAGTGTAGTCGCAGCGCCAGCACTAGGAGAGAGCTCTCCCAGCGCTGCATGTACTCCACATCCTCATGGGGTTTAGCTTGCAGCGCGGGGAGCTGTTCTCCCAGCGCTGCGGCACTGTTTACACTGACGCTTTACAGCGCTGTATCTTGCAGTGCTCAGGGGGGTGTTTTTTTTCACACCCCTGAGCGAGAAAGTTGCAGCACTGTAAAGCGCCAGTGTAGCCATGGCCTAAATTAATTGGAAACTGCAGCACTGTAGAAAGATAGTACATGGGTACAAGGCAGACAGATTTGTCTAGGGCGACCAGACAGCAAGTGTGAAAAATCATGATGGGGGGGGGGGGTGTAATAGGTGCCTATATAAGACAAAACCCCAAATATCAGGACTGTCCCTATAAAATCAGGACATCTGGTCACCCTAAATTTGTCACATGGTGAACTAGAGTTTAAAGCATTACAACATTGAGGCTTTAGTTATAAAAATTGGAGGGAAAGTATTAAACTCACTTCCACAAAAGTGAAAGTAAAAGTTTGTAATTATGTTCCAAAGTTTATTTTCAGTAATTTTTTGTGCTTGTTATACATTGCTGAAAATGGTGAGATATATATAAAAATGTAGAAAATAATAGCTTCTGGTTTTCTACTACAGGTGTGATGAGTGAACAGCTCAAATGCAGCTTTGAGCAAACAATGTATATTAGCAAAATAAAATAGACATAACTCTCAGTTCCAATTCATTCAGAACTGTTTTTGACAGCTCTGTAATAGTGGGCATATGATACCTAAAAAGCAGGCAAACACTGCTTCTTTCCTGGAGTTCCTTGTAATAATTAAGTAGTAACATAAACTAATTGACCCTTTCAGTGTGTTAAGTGACCTCTGCCTCTTCTAAGGAGCTTAACTGCCCCTTAGACAGTTATCTGATGATCATCATTATAGAAGACTTACTTGGTGCTGCAAGCAGCTCAGCAGTGATTTTAGTGTGGCTGCATATTCTCCAAAACCCATCTAGTATTCCCATGTTAAACCACTTTACTTTCAAATTGGCTAATATACTCAAATCAATCAGTTTGTTTTAGGTCGGTCTTCAAATGGGAGCCATTGCCTACAGAAAGCAACAGAGTCCTGTGGCACCTTATAAATTAACAGATGTATTGGAGCATAAGCTTTCGTGGGTGAATACCCACTTCATCAGACGCATGTGGTGGAAATTTGCCTACAGGTTTCAACTAGTGCCTTCAGAATAAGGACCCATTTGTGACAAACTGGGAAATTCCTGGGTTGTTTTTTAATAAATGTTTTGCAAGCTTCTGTTTGGTTATGAAGGGTTACTTGGCTATGTATTTAAATCAAAGGAGGCTGTAAATAAGGAAATTCACAGGCAACCGCCAGTACACATCTTCCATTCAGATAACAGTGGCTGGGCCATTGAAGGGGAAGAAAGTGACTCCAGCCAAGCTAGTTTTACTCTTCCCAAGGCTGTCTGGGATCAAAGGGAATTCTAAACTCTCAAAGACCCTGGGAAAGGGAAAGATTTTGGGTGAGCTGGGAGATGCTCACCACGATGTCAATGAAAAGCTGACAGGAAGAAAAAGTCACACAGGGAGACAGACATAAATGCTATGGGCAGATGCCGACTGCTTCCCCCAACTATTTGTGCTTTCTATTTTTTGAGGGATTAATAAATAACGCCTTTTGTAGATACTATTTCTGTATCACTGCAAACTTATGCTCTCATAACCTCCTTCAGGGAAACTCGTACAGGTACCAAAACTGAGTTGGAACTGTGTTATAATATGCTTGGTAATCGGGTATAGCCCAGAGATCCAGTCTGAGTAGTTGGGCCCCTTGGTTCCACCCAATATGGGGGTAAGAAGCTAGGCCTGTCATCTAAAGGTTCACCCAGTAACCATGACCCCATTTCCCCACTGAGTTCATATTCAGTATCTGAGCATTTTGAACTCTAAAGCTTCTCAAGGGCCAGTATGAACATCTTATGATGATTTCCATTATCAAAATTGGATTAGGGGTAGGTTCCTTTGGAACAGGTATTGCCATTAACAAATAAGTGCAATCAACAAATGAGACATGCTTTTCTAAATCCCACTTTCTAGCACAGTAGAATACCTACCACTAAAGTGCTTTAAAACAAAGGACCACCCTTTCAACATCTCCCTTAATGCTCTTATTCAGTTCAGAAAAAATGAACCTCATAGTTAGACTGAAGACTTTATTGTTATATTCTTTGTGCTTTCCATTTTGGACAAGCCTATGCCTTTTCATGTTAGAATGAACAAAAATTGCTTAAGAAGTGAATCTGTGTGGGCTTTCAGGGCAGAAAGGTATGATAAGATGATGATGATGTAAATGGGTTAGATGAGATGGTTTAAAAGAGCTGAATGTGTGGAAATACTTAGTGCTAAAGAACCTTAATGAGGCCCACCCAGAATTTACCAAACAAGTAATATTTGTTGTAACAGCTAGGTACTAAATGATATTTCTTCCTGTGCATTTAGTTTACAAACAAGATATAAAATTTCCTGATGTTCTTTTAGTTACTTTATAAAAAGTAACTATGGTATTCAGTTTATATAATCAGTTATAAAACTGGAGATAGGAAGATCCTACTTACTGTATTAGTCATCTTGTCATTCCTTTACCAGTGCAGTGTGCGTTACAAGTACTCAAGTGTTTCTTACCCACTCTGGTTTTAAAATGCCTCTAGCAATGGGACTTCCCTGCTTCTCTGATGCCGTTCCATTGTCAAACAGACTTCATGACTAGGCAGTGTTTCCTGTGACTCATCTTGGATCGTGTATCAAGCCGTACACCTGAAACCACTCTAATTCCTTTGTTCTGTCTCCTAGGTGTTGACACACTTACGTTTCCTTGATGCTTCTCCCTCCCCTTAACCCTCTTCAGTCATTGTTTACTCAATCAATATTCATTTCAGTCTTTGAATTTTTCCTTTCAAGACCATTCATCATATGTCTTGCTACCTTCTGAATACTCCCTAACCTGACATCCTTAAGGCTGGATGCATCTAGAATTCTGTCTTGTTCTGAGTGCCTGCATCAGTATGAATTCTCCTTTGCCAAAGACGTGAACAGCCTGTACACCAGCAAAGCATTCCAGATCTTCCCTTGCATGAGGCATACCACTGTTGTTGTTGTTTGCAATGTTGTAACTATTAGATGTTAGAGAGACACGGTCGGTGAGGTAGTATCTTTTACTGGACCAACTTCTGTTGACAAGAGAGAGACAAACTCTTGAGCTTACAGAGTTCTTCAGGTCAGTTCTGTGTAAGCTTGAAAGTTTTTCTCAGAAGTTGGTCTGATGAAAGATATTACTTCACCCACCTTGTGTCTCTGAGATGTAGCAAACAGTCCAAAGTGAAGGACACTTTTAGTTGAGGGCTTGTCTACGCTCAGGAAATTTAAGCTAAATTAACTAATGCTGTGAATTTAAAGTCCCTCTCATTTGGTAAGTGACCTTAGTTTGCAAACTCTGCCTGTTGTCTCCCATTTTAGTGCTTCATCTATTCTGGATGCCCACTCCATGTACTCTACACTGAACCCTTCCATGTCTGCTCTTGTATCCTAGAAAAATTTAGACCATTGGACTAGGGTCACCAATGTGGATCAAAGGTCCAACCACCCAGCAGTCTTTCAGGATCCTGTTAGGTATTGCAGTGCTGCTTCACTAATGTCCCATGGAAAGGGCCTGTAGCCTCCCTGTCACATGAGGGCTTTAGCATGCAGCCCAGAATGAAATTACATGTACATATATTTTTTTGCAAACTCTCATCTGTTTTTTCTGTCTGTAAACTGTTGTTGGCACTTTAGAAATGTGTAGTAGTTTGAAAGCAGTAATCACAAAAGTGCCAGATGTAAATGTAACTATAAATCAATGAATATCAATGGTTTGGGTTATTTCCTTCTCCAGGCTCTTTTTTATGGAGTGAGGCTCCTTTTACGTTCTCTATATTTTTATCTAGAGCTTGCCTAAATATGCCCATTAATTGAAGGAAAGAGTAATTACCATTTTATTATTTGCCCAGCTCCATTTTAATTTCTCAATCCATTTGAAAACCTGTTGTCCTTGCTAGTGTTGAAAATGATGCCTTTTTGCCTAAGTTCCCAATCACTGATAAAGATGTTGTTCAAAATCAGACGTCACACCAAGCCCTGGAGCATTTCATACTATACTTTACCTGATGGCTTCTGTATCCTTCTCCAGCTAGTTTTCAGTCCATCTGATAGTGCTCATATCAAGACATAAGGTATAATTCCCAAATCTGAACTTTAGCGTCCAAAATTTGGGTACCTGCATGAATTCCTCTAAGCTTAATTACCAGCTTGCTAGATCTGATAGCGACTGCCGCCAGACCCAAAAATATAGTGTTTTTGGGGCACTCTGATCTCTCCAAACCTTCCCCTGGGGGACCCCAAGAACCTTAAAGCCCCTTGTGTTTCTTAAACAAGGAAAATAAAACCATTCCCACCTCTTTCCCCTCCCAACTTTCCCTCCTGGGCTATCCTGAGAGAGCTACTGATCCAACCTCTTAAAAATCACAACACAGAGAAAGCGATGTCCCTTCCCTTCCACAAAGAGGCAAACAGATTCAAGGAAAAACAGAGAGAGATTCTACCTCTCCCTCCCGTCTCATCCCCCACCAGTCCTGGTGAGTTATCCAATCCCCTGGGATAAAACAAGGGAACAGGAAAAAATCAGTCAGGTTCTCTAAAAAGAAATCTTTTAATAAAAGAAAGGAAAAGTAAAGAATTATCTCTGTAACTTCAAGTTTTCTCTAGCTATGTAAACTATATAGGACTCCTAAGCTTACAGACAAGAGAGAAAACAACTTACATATACCCCCAGTACCTAGAATACTGTCCCCCGGTGCCAATCAAATCAAATTCCCCCAGCACTACACATATAAAGAGTTAACCAGCCAGATACACAGCAATGCAAAATGCAAATAGAGTAAAACAAACAAAAAGCCTAAACCCCCTGTTTTTACTTACTATTTGAACAGAAACTTAGAGAGCCTGTAGTAATGTCTGGGCTCTCTCAGACCCCCCGAGAGAAGAAAAAAAAAACGGACAAAGAACACACAGAAAAGCTTCCCTCCACCCAAATTCAAAAATATCTTGTCTCCTGATTGGTCCTCTGGTCAGGCGTTTGGTTCCCTGTTTGTTAACCCTTTACAGGTAAAAGAGACATTAACCCTTAACAATCTGTTTATGACACAAGCCCTGGAGCATTTCATACTATACTTTACCTGATGGCTTCTGTATCCTTCTCCAGCTAGTTTTCAGTCCATCTGATAGTGCTCATATCAAGGGCCATGGTTGAATCTTTGCCAAATCAGAGTTCGTTGAAGCACCTCATCAGATGCTTTGTAAAGTCCAGTTGCAGAGTGCCTACTGCAGCCTCTTTGCTTATTAGTGTTTGTGATACAAAAATCAAACTTATTTAGAATCCCTTTAATTTTCTCCTGGCATCTGCTCCGTTTGCAAGCTTGCCTAGAAAATTCCTAGCTGATCAGTACATTTATTAGCTGACTAACTAGGGGAGGAGGGATAGCTCAGTGGTTTGAGCATTGGCCTGCTAAACCTAGGGTTGTGAGTTCAGTTCTTGAGGGGGCCACTTAGGGATCTGGGGCAAAAATCAGTTCTTGGTCCTGCTAGTGAAAGCAGGGGGCTGGACTCAGTGACCTTTCAGGTTCTATGAGATAGGTATATCTCTGCCTTTTACCAGTCCCTCTATAAATCCACACCTGCTGCTACTGATTCCCTTGCAATTTGCAAGTTACTTTCCACTGGGCACAGACTTGTCATTTGATCTTTACCATTAATGCATTCACAATAGAAACTGTTAAAAGGTGTTGGATGAAGAGAAACCAAAAATATATTTAGAATTTGGTGGTTATAGCCATAAATCAAGTAACAGACTCTCTCAGAGAGGTACTAATCCATGTCAGATACTAGACTGACGTTGTTTGTTCTATTCTAGATGCTGGGTCTGGTGTGGAAGAAGCAGAATTCAATTGGGATGAGTATCTGGAAGACACTGGAGCAACTGCAGCCCCCCATGGATCTTTTAAACACGTAAGAGCTCTTTGTTTCTCAACTCCTTCCTTCTTCGCCTTTTTTCTTTCCAGTATCATTAATGTTTAGAGTTTCCTTGAGTTAGCACACCTGAAAAGCTGTCTTGCCAATGGAAGACTTGTTGATCACATACATTTGAGAGCAGTGGAGAATGGGTTTTTTGGTGGTTGCTGGTTTTGTTTTGTTTTGTTTTTTGCTGGTCTTTGGATTTTCCTATCTCCTTGGTTATCAGGAGGTGACCTCATCTCCAGCTGGTAGTAATGGAATGATCTAGAGACTCTTGAGCACTTCAGTATTAACTCTGGATCTCAGCACCTTCTGTGATAGTGTGATCTGCCAGTCCCTTTATTTCCCTATGCAGTGTGCCAGTGAATTGTCTTTGCTGTGAGAACGTGCTCTAAGGGAGCTGTATTCTGGGAAATAGGAGCTGCAGTTCTTGGGATGCAAAGTATTTGAAAGTGACCCAGGTGTGTTCCGAAGGGGAAAATTGCATGATGGACTGCAAAGGAATTGGCAGAAAGTATTACTAGAATTATGTTCTGTCTTGATTACAGTTAAGAGTATCTTAGGGCACAGGACTCAGGGGCGGTGTGGGGTGGGAGGGGATGCCTGGGTTCTCCCCTGACTTCCTGGGTGGTGGTGAGTAAATCATTTACAGCACATCCTTGATGTTGGATGTGGTTACATTGTGCCACATCATTGCTGGAATCTGAGGTGTAGAGCCTGTATATCTGGCCCTGGGTGGGGCATCAGTGCAGTGTAGAGACTCCTATGCCAGCCACCCCCTGCTTCCTGGACAGAAAACTTAACTAGCGGAAAGTCCCTTCCTCCCCCTATTCTACTCCATTATCTGGCTGCAGTTTTGGTCCTTTAGGCATTTCACATAACTTAGGGCATGGCTACACGTGCGAATTAGAGTGCATTAAAGCAGCCCAATGTGCGCTAACTCACGACGCGTCCACACTGGCAAGGCACATAGAGCTCTGTGACTCCGCGGCTAGAGCACTCCTGGTAATCCGCCTCGGTGAGTGGAATAACATTTGATGCGCCACCGCTGGAGCTGTTAATGCACTCTGATTGGCCTCCAGAAGTGTCCCACGATGACTGTTCTAGCCACTCTGGTCATCACTTTGAACTCTACTGCTCTGCCCTCAGGTGACCAACTGTCAGACCTGCCCTTTAAATTCTCTGGGAATTTTTGAAAATCCTCTTCCTGTTTGCTCAGCCAGGCGTGGAGTGCTCTCAGCGAATCTTTGTAGATGACCATGCCTCCACGCGCCAGTATAGAGCAATGGTGGGGTGCTGGACCTCATCAGTGTTTGGGGGGAGGAAACTGTCCAGGACCAGCTGCGCTCCAGCCGTAGGAATTACGATACCTTCGGGCTCATATCAAGGGACATGATGGAAATGGGCTATGACCGAGACGCACTGCAGTGCAGGTTAAAGTGAAGGAGCTGTGGAATTCCTACCACAAAGCCTGCGAGGCAAACAGCCATCCAGTGCTGCCCCTGTGACCTGCCGTTTCTACAAAGAGCTGGATGCGATACTTGGGGGCGACCCCACCTCCACTCCGAGTACCACCATGGACACTTCAGAGCCCAGTCCAACAAGGGAGGAGGAGGAGCGAAGTGGGAGCGAGGGTGCTCAGGAGGAAGGTTGGCTAGTCGTGGCAGCTGGTGCTTGGGGAAAGACAAACACCAGAGAAGGTTCCCGGTAAGCAGCTTTTATTTTGGGAAGGAAGTTATTCGGTGTGGGCTCTTGGGGCGAGGCGGGATAGGGCTGCATGCATACCTAGATGCGGAATAGGGCATTGATGTGCTCTCTCACATGGCCTCAGTGATCTCTTCAAAGGTCTTATCCAGACCTTGGGCAATGCGCTTGCGCAAGTTTCTCAGGAGAGCCACTGTGGTCCTTGTCCCAGTCAGGCTAACATGTCCACGCCACTGTGCCATGAGGGTCGAGGGGACCATTGCACACAGGCAAACTGCATATGAGCCAGAGTGGAAGCCGCATTGTAGTAGAAGACCCTCCCTTGCTTTCCAGGTCGCCCTCAGCAGTGAGATATCTTCCAGGACGAACTTCTGTGGAAAATGTGGGAACTGCGTTCAGTATAGGGGCCCCCTACAGCTGTTGCCTCTCTCCAAGGCATAGGGTGACCAGACAGCAAGTGTGAAAAATCGGGACAGGAGGTAGGGGGGTAATAGGAGCCTATATAAGAAAAAGACCCAAAAATCAGAATTGTCCCTATAAAATCGGGATATCTGGTCACCCTACCAAGGCACAGAAACCAGAAGACAGTACAGCTGTGAAGCAATCAGTTCCCCTTGACCCTGTGCTTACTTACCATTTTGGGGCTCGTGTGGGTTATGTGCACTCGCTTTGGGATAGGCAAATTCTGCTATTGTGTAGACTGTGCTTGCCCTTAAGTATGGGGAGGATCATAGCATTGCTCACACCAGACAGAGCAATCTCTGTTAAGTGTTGCATTTTGCCTTTACAGATGCAACTTTGAGATCTGAGCCTTCCGTGTTATCACCAGCCGAAGGACTGCAAAGAAGACATGTTGCATGAAGTAATGCAGCAGTCACTTAATGAGAATCTAAAAATTCAGGAGTGGAGGGAGAGTGAAAGAGGGATCTGCCAGCAGAATGCGGATCGCAGGCACAAAAGCACGGAGCTCCAGCAGCAAGGCACGGATCGGCTGATAAGCATCATGGAGTGCCAAGTGGACTCGATCCAGGCGCTTGTAGCCATGCAGGCAGAGCACTACTGCGCCTCCCATCCCAGCCCCCCGCAACCCTTGTCCCATAACTCTTTCCCTGGTGCCCCCCTATCACCTCCAACCCACTTTCTCCAACATCCGGGTTCTTCTCACCACCAGCTGCCTCCAACATCTGTAGCTTCACCGCCCAGCCCTGAAAACTATGACCCTTACCCACTGCTCTTAAACTCCATCAACATGCAGTATAGCCATCCTGGAGTGGAGCACTCATTGCACAGCACTCCAGACAGGAAGGCTGAGTATGATAACAAGACATACGCAAATCTGTGATTGCACCATTCCTGTTAGGTGCAAAGGACACGTAAAGTTCTTCATCTCCACTTCCCTATCTACCACCTAATGCCCTTCTCCCTCCTTTGTGCTGTGTGGTTTGTGGCCAGAGGCCAAGGATCTGACCCTTAATCTCTTTATGCCTGTTTCCTCACTTATAAAATAAGGATATTTACCTGCTTAATAAGATTGTTGAGTCTCTATTCATGAATAAAGCTGCTCAAAAATTAAGGGAAACTTGAATTAAAAGTTTGCAGAATTCCCCCCACTCCAGTTTGTTCAAAATTTTGAACAAACAGATCAGCTATATTCATGGATGTTCACAAAGTCCTTTGAAACCTCAAGATAGGTAGATAAGCGCTGCAGAAGCGTGAAACACTAGAAAACATGTTAAAATTCAGATCATGCTTTCTTTTAAATTTTCTTCTTTTTATATACAGTAAAGTTTTTTAGCCTTTGCAAAGTCTATTCTGTGTGTTTTGAAAATAATACTTAGCAATCATATCCCTCAGTAAGAGTTCAGGTATCCAGACTCTAAAAATGTGAACTATGAATTTTAATTTCTAACATGTTAAGGTTATAGCATTAACTGAGCTTATTGAGAGTTACAGTACTGATTCAATCCAAATTAGAAGAGCACACTTTCTATCGGACTGAACTTCATAAGGAATCAGGCCCTTGGTAGTCTGACAGTTATTGGAAGTGGATTGCCTTAATGCTCCTGAGGTACACGCTGTCTATTTGATCTTTGTTATGGGATTCAATATTTTAACTGGGTGATCTTTGATGTTAAGAGTCAGTGTAGGGCTGAGTCAGTAAATGTAGCAACTTTATTATGTTGACTGTACATGCATCTTGGTATTCATTAACGAGTTCATTAATGCAAGCATTCATCAGTATGCTTGCAAAATTTTATTAAGGCCATGGTTATGATTTAAACTTCTACTAGCATATCAGTGTTTCAAGGATGTGAAGAGGTGTGATCTCTGACCAACATAGCTGTGCTGGCAAAAGCCCCTGATGGAACTGCAGTTATACCAGCAAAACTGCCCTTTTCCAGTGTAGCATATTTTGCTGGGGGCGGGGCTATGAACACATTGCAGGTATAGTATTGCTTTACTGGCAAAACACTCCTAGTGTAGATATGGCCTAAAATGTCTTCTAATTCTACTTCCCACTTCATCAGTGTAAACAGTGGGTGCCCTGTTGTGGTCAAGATAATGTCTTGACCCAAGTAAGTAACCTTATCATGTAAGTTAACTGAAGACAAGCTTAACCAGACTCTATTAAACAACTTGTATTACAACTGAATTCAGATTTTGTTAATACAGTAGCTCTGTGAACTTAGTTTCTTTTACAGTTGTAGATTGACTTTTACCATTGCCTTCTAGAGCAGTTATTTTGCTTTATAGAAGTGTGCATTTAAAAAAGGGGGAAAAAGATAGGATGAGAAACAAGATGGATGAGGTAATATCTTTAGGATAACAGTTCAGCCACACAAAAATGCTATTTCTGAAACACACACTAGACTAACAAGTGTTAGATACTCAAATAATTGAAACAAGAGGACTACCCACTCCCGTTTTCCCTGCACACGCGCACACACACACTTTGTTCAGAGCTCCATTACATAGGTATATGAAGCTTAGGAGAGGTGGAATAAAATTTGCTGTAATTGCCTTTTCTAAGTTGACCGTTTAAACATGTAACACTCTGTCTATGTCTTTATAGCTGTCACATCTTCATAATGATGAACTTTCAAAATCTTTTTTCCCCCAAGCCAGTGTTTTGAGTCAGATTTTTCTCACCAGTTTTACATATATGTAGGTAGTCTGTGGCTGGTAAATAGTTCCTTTTCTATCACTTTTGTATTAAAGCTTGTTGAACTTTGAAAATATTAATAGTCCACAAATCACCTCAAGAGGCAGCAAAATCTGTACCTCAGTGCACCCAAATGTGTATCCATCCACCAAAGATTTTCCAATATAGATGTTTTAAAATTAAATACCCAAGTGGCCTGCTTTTCAGAGGTGCTGAGTACCCCCATTGACATCAGTTGAAGGTGCAGTTATCACCTTCTAAATGAGGCTGTCTGTATAAATGCCTAACTGAAACGTGGAAAATGTCCAGAGTGAAATTCAGGCAGAATGGAATTTGCAGGTGAATTTTTAGAAGATTCATTATTTCTAATTTTTATTAGTAGAAATTCATTTTTATGTATGTAGTTGAAGATCTGAAAAGCATCAAACCCAGGAGTTTTTTTGCAGGGAGGGAGGGGGGCGGGGGTTGCTTAAAATAAAGCAGGATAAAGAAGTGATGTCGGTAATACCTCAAGACTCATTTCCTCCCTAGATGCTGAAATAGATTTTTAAAGATGAGTCTCTCTAAACTTTTCCCCAGAATATTTTAAGAATTTTCTGTGACCTCTTATGAGCCTTCCTTTTCCAGTCACAGATATAAACAATAATAATGGTTCTATAAAGTGGAAGAGTAAGTCAGATGGAGGCACAGTGATATACAGTAGCACCTCAGAGTTACGAACATCTCAGAAATGAAGATCGTTCATAACTCTGAACAAAATGTTGCGGTTGTTCTTTGAAAAGTTTACAATTGAACATTGACTTAGTACAACTTTGAAACTTTACTATGCAGAAGAAAAATGAATCAAGGACAAAAAGTTTCCTTATCTTTTCGAATCTTTTTTTAAATTTTCCCTTAATTTTTAATAGTTTACATTTAACACAATACTGTACTGTATCTGTTGCTTGCTTTTTTGTGTGTCTGCTGCTGCCTGCTTCCATACAGTAACTCTTTAATGTTGTAGTTATGTTCTTGAAAAATGCAACTTCAAGAGAAACAATGTTAAGTGAATTCAATTTCCCCATAAAAAATATTGTAAATGAGGGGGAGTTAGGTTCCAGGGAATTTTTTTCACCAGACAAAAGAAATGTACATGTACATGTTTTTAAACTATTTTAAACAAACAATGTAATAGTGTATTCAGCAATGATGATTGTGAAGCTTTGTTGAGGTGGTAGAGTCAGAGGGTGAAAGAGGGCGGATTGTCCTGCTGCTCCTCTTGCTGTTCTTTCCAAAGTGCTGCGGGGGTGCTTTCCCCCAGCTCTGCCCCAGGCCCACTCCCACTCCACCCCTTCCCCCAGGCTCTACCCCCACCCTGCCTCTTCCCATCCCCGCTTCACCTTCTCCCTCAAAGCATGCTGTGTCCTTGCTCCTCCCCACCCTCCCTCCTCACCCCCAGCCTCCTGAATGCCTTGAAACAGCTGATTGTGCAGGCAGGAGGTGCAGGGAGGGAGGGGGAGTTGCTGATCTGCGGGGCTGCCAGTGGGCAAGAGGCACTGTGGGGGAGTGGAGGCGAGCTGATGGGGGGCTGCCGGCCCACCCTAGTTCCAAGCCCCCACAGCCAAACAACGTTATAAACAAACATTGCACAACTTTAAATGAGTATGTTCTCTAACAGATCAGCGATGTAACAATGAAGCAGTGTTG
This sequence comes from Chelonoidis abingdonii, assembly GCF_003597395.2. Classification (NCBI taxonomy): domain Eukaryota; kingdom Metazoa; phylum Chordata; order Testudines; family Testudinidae; genus Chelonoidis; species Chelonoidis abingdonii. The sequence continues at coordinate 25,988,332 of NC_133784.1, read as the reverse complement.
ACTGGGATGACATTAAGTGAGAGGTTACTGTACTTGCAGTTCCAAATGAGGTGTGTGGTTGGCTTGTCAGTTCATAACTCCGGTGTTCCTAACGGTTGAGATTCTAGTGTAAATGGTCTTCTAAACTTCAAAATGTGGTAATGGGTCTGATTTCAGACCTAGTTTTTCACTCAGTGTTAGAAATATCATGAGTCATGTTTTCAGCACTTTCTGGGAGCCCTAATTCACCAAGATGAATGAGTTTATATAGAAATATGTTAAGGAACCAATAAAAGACTTTCACCTTGATCATGCAAATACTTCACATAATCCATTTTTTGTGTTTATAAAAAAAGAAGAAAAAAAAACTTCCTCATTCATCTTTCCAAATAAACCAGTTTTACATGAATATAGCTTGGACTGTAATCAGTGTTACCGTAGGGCATCAGGTTCAGAAAGTGAGATGTTTGATGTCCTCTTCACAGAAACTTGAGTAAAAGGATAACTGGGTTTTTTTTTGGTTGGTTGGTTGGTTCATTTTTTTGCTGACAAAACAGCTGACAGCAAGTAGATACAGCTAATGGCATATTTGGGAGAGCCTGCAAAATACTCTCTAATAGTCGCTTCTCGTCCACCTTCTGCCTCCAACACATGTACCTGATTCCAGTCCACAATCACCCAAGCCAGAGGATTTTGGGGGAAAGTTAGAAAATGATTCATTGTGCTGTACTCGGACTGAACAGAACTACTTCTATGCTGTCTGGAGGGCTCTCTTGTTTCCTTTCTGCTATCCCTCTGCAGAAATGGGAGCCATGCTCTTTTTGGTCCTTTTTAAGCACTGGTTTACATCAGTTTGGGTTTTCAAGGTTTTTCACAAGTGAAGATGGCGATCTTTCCATTTCTAGTACTTTACAGATCAGGAAGGCCCCACTGTTGTGTGCTTCACAAAGCTCAAAGCTATCTTAAGAGACCAACGTTATCTGTCGTACTCCCGCATTGGTACAATATTAGAAATAACGTACTTCACTATATTTGACCCCATTTGTGCTGGTGACACATTTCTTTGGAGACATTTTAGTTACTAAAATTAAATAATAAAAGAATGAGACACAACTAAGTCCCTATATAATGTAACAAGTCTATATTTAAAGAATATTTTGTAAACTACGGATTTCAACTACAGTTCCATAAAACATTTTCCCAAAGTGGGAAAGGAGTTCATTTCATCCCTTACTCTTGTAGTGGGAAGCCCCATTCAAGCATGGTGGTTAATATTAGGAATACCCTATAGTACATTTTTTAAAAAAGGTAACTCAGAGGCTCACCCTTGTTGTCTCATGCTATCAGGACTTTGCGGCAGCCCTTGTTAATCCATCTTTTGTCTTCTTTGCCATTTTAATTATGAACAATTGATTCTTTTCTGAAGTTTCCTTCAGTCCATTTGTCTTCATGCAGGCCATTCTTTCCATGTTTTTTTGTTGTCCTGCATTTTATTTGTGTTCATGCTATTCAGTTTAAGAGACTATAGTTGTATGGCACACATTACAAAATCACCATGGCTATAACGGCGTGAGTTGGTGATCTACTCAGTGAGTCTTAAGATGTGCTACACACTAGGAAGAAGTTTAATAGTACCTCATGCATAGTCTCCCTTTCCTCTCCCCTCCACAAATTCAGAGTCTTGTGGGACATCTCCCCTCTGATCACATATTATCACTTGGTAACAACAGCAATTACTTTAATGGAAAGTAATAGATTTTCTAGCTTTTAGTATGATTTTATATGCATGATAGTCTGATAAATATATATGCTATATACAAAATTAATGCAACACATATTAAAAACTGGCTTAGTGATGGATCTCAAAGCAATTGCAAATGGGGAATCATCCAGTGGGGTTATTTATAATGGGTCCCACAGTGATCTGATCTTGGCCAAATGCAATTCAATACCTTTACCAATCATAGGAAGAAAACATAATGCTTAATAGGAAAAAAAAAAAAAAAAAAGTCAAAAGCCTTCTACTGAGTGATCTGGATCCCATGAAAAGCTAGGCTTACTTGAACCAACATGCATTTTAATATAGCTCAATTCAAGGTGATCTAAGAACCAAAAGTATATGTAAGCCCCTTTGTTTTCAGTTTAAACCAGTTTTTACCGAAAAATTCTCTGGTTTTACAAAAGGTATTTATTTTTTTCCGATTTTTCACCCTACTTTTGTATCATTCAAGTATTTTTAAAAAATCTTGCATGTATATGCAAAGATGCCTGTTGAAGTAAGGCTATGTATTATTCTAGAAGAGAGAGACAATAAACAAACAGGCAGATATGTTCTGAAATGCGTGCGCATCTGAACATACTGTTGAATCTCACTCTCACCACATAAACATTTCAAGCTGTTAGCAGATTAACTGTTTAAAGATTTGACACACTAAAAGAGGAAGAAACAAAGTTTAAAAAAAAACAGAGAAAAGGATGAAGTTGAGTGTATGTGCTGCAAACGGTGTGGCCCAGTTATTAAATGCAAATATTTATAGGCTAATAGTTCGAAGTCTGCAACAGTAAACTGTTTGTTCAAATAAAAAAAATTATTCGGGAATTAGGGATACATAGTTTTCTTAAACTCAGAAGTGGCATTGTATTTTGAGTTGTGTTTTAGTTCTGAGGCAAACTGCATTGATGAACGTAATTCAAAGAATTAATTTACTGAACGCTCTTTTCCCCTTTTTGTCGACCAAAATCAACCCTGTTTATTTACCCTGAAAAATTATTAATAGGTTTTTACACTGATTTTCACCCGTTTTAGTTTTGTGGAAATAAGCACTTATAAATTGCCAGGAAAATAAAATAAAATAAATAAGAATGAAGGGCCCTAAATATACATTACCGTTACTAGATGAGGGACTGTAAGCAGTGACTCAAAGGACCAAGATAGCAAATGCTTGGATGTGTAAGTGGGAGCCTATCATGAGAAGTAGAGAGGTATTATTGCACTGTATATGTCATTAGTGAGAACATCCCTGGAATATTATATCCAGTTCTAGTGTAGTCGCTTTAAAAAGGATGTTGGCAAATTAGAAAGAGTTCAGAAGAGAGCTATGAGAATGATTTGAGGTCTAGAAAACCTGTTTTACTGTGAGGTTGAGAAGTTAAATTTATTTAGCTAACAAGGAAGGTTCTGAGGTGACTTCATCAGGCCATGAGTACTTACATAGACAGTAACTTCTAATCGTAGAGGGCTCTTTAGTCTACAAGACAAAGGGATAACACGATGTAATGGCTGGAAGATAAAGCTAGATAAATTCAGCCTAGAAAAAAAGTGCAGTTTCTTTAGTGAGGGTAATAATCATCAGACCATTTGATGAAATTCCAAGGCCAGTATTATGCAGGAGGTCAAACTTAGATGATCATAATGGTCCCATCTAGCCTTAATATATGAATCCATGAATGATTTTGCAGCTAGGAACAAGGGAATCAGCAGCATGTAAGTAAGCAAATATACCATTACCACTAGCATATGTACAGATGGATAACCTTTGATCTAGTCTGGGACACCTGAAATAAGTCCATGAGCCCCATTCAAATGGTTCTAGCCCACATATTGAGTTGACTCAGGAACCTGGAAGCATTTTGCTTCCTGTGATCAAGGTTATTTTAACTTGTGTGCTCTGTGACCAGGTGTCTAACTTCTCGGTGCATTCTTATACTTATTTTCCTTGGACTAATAAATCTGTTAATCTCTCTGCTTATGCTTTCCCTTCAACTCTCTCATTTCCCTATAGTTGAGATGATAGCCAGCTTGTGATGCCAGGCTGATTGTCAATTAGAGATGGTTGGATTTTTATAGGAAGACCTGCAAGCATTGCCTATAATTCAGGTTGCCAGACACTTCCTATTATAAGACTGTTTTCAGTGCTTATCACTTTGCTAAACTTTAACTGTTCTGGCTGAAATTTTCCTGCTATGTGTCTGCTTCTGACTGAAATTTGTTGGAAAGTTTTTAAGTTAGGGTTCATCAGTTCCCAAGAATGAGATTTGGAGAAAAATTGTGGTTTTGTCCATGTAAAAAAAGAAAAAAACAACTAACCCCTGCCTCCCAGCTCTAGCCATCTTTTTCTTTGAGACGCTCTATTGCTCCTATGTTTTTTGCTTGTGTAACTTGTATATGGCCATGAAATTGAGCACATCATTGCCTTATGTACCCACATGATTGTGTTCCCTTATTCTATTTGTACAACACCTCTTCCCTCCTGGTGTTATGCTTATTACATCTTGTTGTTAATCAGTGTTGTCTCCTTAGGACAGAGAAAGTCTTCTGTATTTGTAAAGCAACTAGTACAATGGGGTCCTGTCCTACTGAGGCCACTATGTGCTGTTGCAATACAAACAATAATGAGATGTATCCTCAGTCAGGCAACTCAGTTTTATACTTGCAAGACATAACATTCTCTTCTCTAAATTCAATCCTTGAAAGTTTAACAGATTTTCATAATTGTTACCCAGGGTGTGTCACCCATCAGAATCTTGTCAGCCTGTCTGCGGTGCTTGGGGTGGCAAAATACCTACAAAATTTAATTTGGTTGCAGACTTGTTTCTATACCAGAAGAGGGCACTCACCTCTCTTGCTCCAAGGGATCCTCTGGTGAACGGGCAAACCTTTATTGCAGTTACATGGGACTATGGCACTACAGTACTTCCACAGGTGGCTACTTCTGTCAGAGCGTTCATTTCTAATTCCATGCAATTATCTCTGTAACACAGTGAGAAGGGACCCCCATTTACTGTCATGGAAACACAGAATTGCTTTGCCTCCTTCAGGTTTTGTACAGAAGATGTTGCCAGCTGCAGTAGAGAAGGGAGCTTGTGGCTGTCTTCTCAAGATTGAGTGTAAAATATTGTGCTCTTTTTAAATTTTTATTTCAAATAGCCTAGGTTTTAGGTGATTTTTTTTTTCTTAAGGATTCTGAGTGTCAAATAGACCAGGAACTCCAAAGGTGAAGAGCAAAAGCTTAAGAAGCTGAGCACTTAATAATAGGCAGGGGTGGCTCCAGGCACCAGCATGCCAAGCGTGTGCCTGGGGCGGCAAGCCACAGGGGGCGCTCTGCTGGTCGCCGCGAGGGCGGCAGGCATGTTGCCTTCGGCAGCATGCCTGCGGAGGGTCCACTGGTCCCGGGGCTTCGGCGTACCTCCCTTAGGCGTGCCACCGAATCTGTGGGACCGGGGACCTCCCGCAGGCAAATTGCAGACAGGCTGCCTTCAGCGGTGCTTGGGGCGGCAAAATACCTAGAGCTGCCCCTGATAATGGGCATCTATAAACGTATCCCTTGGTTTTCTTTTGGTGTTCCTGACATTTCTATGTATAATAAACTTGTGCTTAAATGGATGGTTGATTAAAATCTAATAATCCAAGTAATTACAGGCCAGCCAGTAACAAGAAGGTTGGTAGTAATAACACACACGCCCCCCCCCAAAAAAAAATCAACCAACTTGTGTCTGACTTGTAGCAAAATATTTCTAGCAGTTAATCCAAGAGAAATGAGGCCAGATTCAGCTGTGGAAAGGCAGCTCAGATATATACTGTAGTGCAGGGGTAGGCAACGTATGGCACGTGCACCAAAGGCGGCATGCAAGCTGATTTTCAGTCCAGGGGGACCTATGCATTTTAATTTAATTTTAAATGAAGCTTCTTAAACATTTTAAAACCCTTATTTACTTTACATACAACAATAGTTTAGTAATGGATTATAGACTTGTAGAAAGAGACCTTCTAAAAATGTTAAAATGTATTACTGGCACATGAAACCTTAAATTCAAGTGAATAAATGAAGACTCGGTACACCACGTCTGAAAGGTTGCCGACCCCTGCTGTAGTGGTAATGTAGTTAAGGTCTTCCTGCCTTGTCAGAAGTACCTCAGTCACTGGAAGGGAAGCATCCTGTACTGCATTCTCATTTTGAGAAAAGGATAGAAGCTTCTGTATGAAAGACTGTGCAGCCAGACTCTTGTTTTTTTATCTTGGAAAGAAGTTTAATGATGGTGCTAGCAGAATGAATAAGATGAGGCTCTTCAGTGCTCTTAATGTTTTACAAATTGTGTATGTCAGTCTTAGGCTTTATGTGGACATTACTGGACTGCAATGGTAAAACCATTCCAAACCTCTAAGATATTAGAAGTAGTAAGGAGGTGCAGTGACTGGGGTGAAGGACAGAAACAAACTCACAGCAAAGTACAGTTGAAGAGAAGAAAAACATTAAAAGAGTAAAATTTGTTGACAGAAGAGAAGCCATCTGTTTAGTGAAAGAACAGGACAGTATGCTGACCAGGACTCAGAGGGAGCAGCCTCAGAAAAATCATTAAAGCCTGGAATTTGCTGTGCAGCTGAGTCAGACCTTGTTAGACAAATAAGCCTCAGTCCCTAGAGTGGGAGCTGGTGGTGGAATTTCAGTATGAAGCATTCATTTACGCTTTCCATAAGAGGGCTCTTGATCCAACGAGGTTAGAGAGAATAGGATGGAGAGGTGCCAATTGAGATATTTCAGAATAATGAAAATAATGAGGAATAATGAAAATGTTATTCTTTTATACCAGGGATCAAAGTATGTTGAAATATTTTACTTTTAGCATCAACTGGCCTGAATGCCCACTTACGACTAACTGAGCACTTGGGTAAAGGATGATGTACTGCAATGAGCAGGTTTTATTTTAATTAATGATAAAAATATTCTTTCATGCCATTTAATTATTTAGATGATCATATATGTCCCTGAGGAGGCAAACTGGCATTTTGGGAGGTGACAGTTTTCTGAGCTTTAGTAGGGCTGCTGGCCAAATAGAAAAGGGTGTGCTTTACCTCCCTTACCATAGAGTTTGTATAAGCCACTGAGTTGTGGTTGTTTTTACTTTTTTCAGGTGGACACCAGTTTGCAGAATGGCTTTGCCCCTGGTATGAAGCTCGAGGTTGCTATCAAGTCTGACCACAATACCTACTGGGTAGCCACCATCATCACTACCTGTGGGCAGTTGCTCCTATTACGCTACGATGGCTATGGGGAAGACCGCAAGGCAGACTTTTGGTGCGACATAATGACAGCTGACTTACACCCAGTTGGTTGGTGTGAGCAGAACAAAAAGATTCTCAAAGTGCCTGAAGGTAACAACTCCCCATGTAAGCGAGGGAGTGTGGAATTTATTTTTTCATGTATGTTTTGCCCTTTGTAACTGTTAGGAGAAGCAATTTGCACTTGCTATAAAACATCTCAAACTGTTGAGCTAATTTGACTGTCTGCTCTTAAAAACTTCCTTGTACTTAGGTATAATGAATCCTTTTATCTTCTGAGATGCACCAGTAGCTTGGACGCAAGTTAGACTTGCCTTTAAAACGTAGATTTTTGGTACTCACTAGTCATTGCCCCCCAAATTCTTTGGCTTTGCTATTTTTTAGGCATTTGCCACTCACTTTTTTTTTCTTTTCATAAAACCACTTGTTTTTACATAGAACCTCCTCTGTAAATGACTATGCCTTGTGCTTGTCATAAGTTTCATTCCCAAAGCCATGTTTATATCAGTGGCTGTGATGTACAAAAAATAAAAGAAAACAAATACTGGGTTAATTTTGAGCTGCACAATTGGTCTTTTACACTTAACTACCTTGCTGTCCCTCCTTGTAACAGACTCTGTATGACCACCCCAGTATAGGCCTTCTCTACATAGAACCTCGTCCTCCTTCTTAATACTCTTTTTCCCTCATTGCCACATATCCGTATGGTTCTCCCATTGATGTCAATTACCAGAGTCTGAAAAGAAAACAGCCTGAGAACGATCTTTGATGAAGATGCTGTCGGGGTTGTGCTCTTGGTTTTCATCTGGTGCCTGCCTGTGGAATGGAATGTCTGATAGGCCATCCCCAAGAGGGGCTTGTGTTTGCTCCCTCGCATCATTTCTGGGTAACTGCTGAGACCTGATGCCCCAAGAGCAGCTCCTCATTCTGGTTCCCTGTGAAACCTGTTTATCAAAGTGGTTGATGCTCACACTTCAAAGCAGGTGAAACAGAGATGAGTTATTTAACAAAGTTCACTTCATGATAGATTTTATTTAAAACTTCAGACCCACCCACTTTCACCAACTCTTATCTGTTATCTGAAGGGGTTGTACTCTTGTACTGAAATGAAGGAAAGTTCTGAGTTGACACCATCTGTTGAAATAACACTAATGTGAAATCTTGCTTATCATTAAGTAATCTAAGGTAAAGTCACATTCTGATGTAGAAGTATATGGGCCGCCTAATTGACATGGATGACAATGTACCCTCCTGAATGAAAAGTCACAAGGGCACTCAAATGACTTGTTGCTTGAAGTAGCGTTTTGCTGGCCACAGAAGTAATCTCTAACCCTTGTTTTTTGTTTAGGTATCAAGGATAAGATATCTGACCAGGAAGAATTCCTTCGACAGACACTGACAGGAGCATGCAGTGCTCCTGCTAACCTGCTAGAGGGTGTGAGTGTTTATTCAAATAGACTGAATTAACTCACTTGAAACAACAGTGAAGCTTCTTTTTTAGGGCTACGACACTCTTAGCATCTTTAACCACAGTATATAAAGTAAAGCCCTTTGTAAGTGAATCATTTCTACATCTTTCTTAATTTTAAGTGCTATTGCTGTAAGCTGTTGAAATTCAGAAAAATATTTTTGGTCCACCTTCTGGTATCTATGTAGCATTTGTGTGTTGTCAAATGCTTTCCTGAACGTGTTTGTAACTGCAGGTTCAGATTTTCTCTTCCACCCACTAACGCCTGTCAGACTAAAGGACCTCCTCTAAAATTCTCTTAGTGCCCGCCCTTTCTCTTAGCCTGTTCCTCCTTCCAAATAGCTTTGTGGAATCTCTTCCTTGTCTGATCTTCAAAGTGCCTCCTTCCTGAGTCATGTCCCCTGTTAATCTTCTCTTTACTATTGAACAGATACTTTTTCCATTCCTTTGTCTCCCTTCTTAACTCGTGTACCTCTGCTTGAAATTGGACAAATTCAGAACCTAGCCATCACCCATTTCTCTGTAGCTAGATCCTTGGTTTGAATAAAATTGAATGAGATGGCCAGGTTTTTGTTCTTGATTCTATCTCTAATCTTAATCTGTTCCCCATACAGAGCAGTGTGATTACATTTTGGAAGATGAGTGATATGCTTACCATTTAAACATTGTTTATATTCCACCTTTTAACATGGGCATCTTTGCTTCTTTTCTGTCCTGTTCTCTTACATATTAAAAAGATTTCTGAATTTTTAAAGGGTGGGCTGTATTACTCCACTTCAAACCCTGAATGTACAACTGTCAAATGCCTCTGAAACAACAGATGAACAGCACATTGATCCCATGGCTTTGCAAAAAACCCATAATTTTATGACCATGACTGCAGATACCACAGGAGCTCTGATGCAAGCAACCATGGCTAGTGAGTTCTGTAATCTCTTTGGTTAGTGGTGCTATGGTATCTGACTCCTGTATTCGTGCTTCAGTTGGACAAGTGGTCCACAGCACGAAGGTGTGTCTAAGACACAGCATCAGTGACAGTGCAGAATCTACATAACTCAGTCTCTTTTGAACTAGTTGTATAGGTTACTTTCCTTATGGTCCTTTTGTGTTCTGTCCATTTTGGCCTCCAGCTTCACAGAGGGAAGAATCCCTTGGATCTCATTGCACCAGGCTCCAGACTGGAATGTCAAAACTCCCAAGATTCCTTGGCAGCCTGGATTGTCAAGGTGGTTGAAAACATTGGTGGGAGGCTCAAATTGCGCTATGAAGGGTTGGTAGATTCTGACCAGTCTGATCAGTGGATGTTCTACTTGGATCCATTTCTTCATCAAATGGGATGGGCAACTCAACAGGGATATGACCTCCAACCTCCAGCAGGTACCAAGTAACATTTTAAATCTGTTGTCGATAGAGCTGGTGATCATGAGCTTGAGACTGCAGTCCCCTCTTCTTTACTCTGGATCTGGAATCCAGATTTAATGTGTGCACACACCTTGAGACTGAGATCTAACAAATATCCCACTCCTTAATGAAAGAGCGTTTCATTAAATAGTATGACAGAGGTTACACCCTCTTGTTCTAATGTTTATAGCTGCTTTTGCCTGTCACCATCTTCAACCTGGTTGAATGTGGGGGAAGGATTGTCTTTTGATATTTATTTTAATGGCCTTGGGTTCTGGTAGGAGGAAAACAATCCTTGTAATAAAGTGTAACTATTGCAATGCTATATTTCATCTCTCGGGAGGCTCCATCCGAGAGCTCTGCACAAAGGTCCCCATTTCTTGCTCCTTAACAGCACACCTCTATTAAAGCCAGGCCAATAGAGACTTCCCAGCCCGCTATGATGCCTAGACTTCCATCTGAAGTAGGAGTACAACAGTGCATAGTAGATTGGCCTGGAAAGTTAGCACACCCTAAAGAATGGGGGGGTGAACAATGTATGTAGTTCAAATGCCTGTCAATGTTAATGGCTCTCTGAAGTTCAGGGAAGTGGAGATGGTGCCACTCCCACTTAAGCATAAGAATCTCCTCCATTAACAAAACCATACAAGACATGTTTTAAAAGAGGAGCTAATTAAACTGATTGTGATAATTGATTGTCCACTATAATCAGGGGTCACACCTTAGGCAGTAATTACCTAAACAGAAGCAAGCTTCCAAAGATGCTGTTTTGCCAAGTATCTTTACTCCTCTGGTGGTTTTGGGTATGTGGCCGCAACTCCCCCAAAGGGGTACTGTTCCTCCTAATTATATTTTGCTGTGTCATATAGCTGACTTGTTGAGAGTGACTAATCACACTGCTTTTTTGAAAGTATGTCCTTCCTCTGCCTTGGAAATTATCCCCTGAATCACAATAATTCTTGGTTTTGGTCACCAGATCAAAAGGCAGTGACGCTTCTGATGTAAAGTGTTGGGCTTTTCTCTTAATCCCTTACCTGCAAAAGCAGAAGAGAATTTACTTCAGAAACACATGGTGCCCATGGTCTCAGTGATGGGTATTTACATTAAATTCTAACTTCAAGCAGTGCATGTGAATTTAGTTTTTTAGAAGTCACAATCTTTTAAAAAAAAGAAAAAAAAAAAGTGGTTAGAGGAGAAGCCCAATCCGTCTCCCTGCCGACATCTGTGAGAGTATTTGCCCATTGATAATTGTCTCAACTCCCAAACCAGGAGGATTTGGAATCTCACTGAAAAATTAATATTCTGTTTGTTTCACCTGCATCACTATATTGGTGGAAAATAAACAAAATTCTATGCCATCAGTCTCTCTCTCGTTAAGGATTTGAATAGTGCAGTTTTTTAAAACACTGGGCATATGAATTATCTTCGTAATTTAGTTTTGGGCTACCTCCTTGATATTCTGTGAGAAAAACCTTTCGTATCCAGTTCCAGGAATCCCTTAATAAATCTTACCAGGAACCCAAATTATCTCTCCCCATTGGAGGTGGTAGCAACCTGTGATGGGGCATATTAAAGGAAACAGCACCACCTAACTGTGCTGCACTCTGTGATACTTCATTGCTTGCTGCCAGTTGAACCTGCAGCCATAAAAATAGAGGAAATGACCAGCAGTAAATCTCATCTCATTAGTAAATTCAGTATTTTACATTCTTTTATTACACTGTGGGTGTGATCAGTATGACCCCAAGTTCTCCATCAAATTAAAGATGTAGAAGCATATAGTTCACACAATGGAACTTGATTAATGTAGTCGCTCTTCATACACAAGGTATCCTAAAGCGTTTAGAAAAGCTGAGAGTTCTTAGCCGGAGCTCTGAGGTAAAGCAATATAGTTTCTTAATGGATGCTCTGCTTAGCATTTAATGGGTCAAAAATAAAAGTAATTTAGCTTCACCCTCTTCATTTTCTGTGGAAGTTACAAGAACTCTGCTCATTCACTGTGCTACCTTTTTTTGCTGAAGCTATCCGGTCCCTGAAGAGTGAGGCAGAGTGGCAGGACATCTTGACAAAGGTGAAAGAGGAAGAAGAAGGGTCCTCAGTACCCACCGATCTCTTCAAGGTAAAATATCCAGTGCACGGAATTTGATCAAGCAAGGCTCCAGATAATGTAGTGAGAACTGCTGGCTTTCGTCATAGCTGTCACAGTTAATGTAGGAGAGCAAGCCATTGGAGCAAATTGAATGAAGGCTTGCCACTGCTGACTACAGTGATGTGTCATGTCAGGGTCAGGTGTTTGTTGAGCAGTGTTGCCATTTGATATACGTTCTGATGTTCCCCATTCAGGTGGCTGAAAATTAGGGATCAACTACTTTGTCTTGCCTTGTTTAGTGTTGAGGATTAGAAAAATATTTTAACTGACTTGTTTGGCCTGTGGCCACATTCTGCTGCAAGATCAAGCCACAGTTTGCAAAGCTCCTGGGGGAAATCTCTTGGGGCCTGTCATAGGGTTGTCCCACGTGGAACATCTTTCTGTGGCAGGCTGTGGCCCAAATGCACCTGCCTCAGTTTACCCTTTCAGGCAACCCAAGGATTCCACTTCAGTCTCTTTGGCCCCAAGGAAGGTTTTGAAGCAAGTTTATTATCAAAACTATAGTGCATAAAAAAAAGTCCCTACATAGTCACCTTTAGCACACTGGTCTATAGAGTCCTTAAAATCCCATGACAACACACCGCATACCATATGCCAGCATCTTCCACCACCCCAAGGCTCCTCGTCAGTCGTCTTTTATGCCTCTGTGACGAGACAGCCACACCAGCCCTTCCAACTAAAGTGCAACCTGGATCTTCCCAGCAGAAATTTCCTCACAGTCACTATGCTGGGAGATCATCTTCACCAGGAAAGCATCCTTCATTCCACCTGGTCCTCACACTTTCCCTTACTTCCTGCTTTCTAGGCTTGGAGATAGCAGCAGGTTAAGTTCCTCTGCTGCTCTTCTGTCCAGCTACGGAGTCAGCACACAACTCCCTCTACTGCTCCTCTCGCCTTCATCCCTCTCCAGCCCCCATTTCTCCAGAAGTCTGGCTTGGAGATACCAACCTTCTTCGAATGATTGCTCCTGTGTATTCCACAGTAGGTGTGCGTGCTCGCCATGTGCACCGGTGCCAGAAGTTTTTCCCTTAGCAGTACCTGTACTGAGGGAACACCACAGCAACCCCTGGAGTGGCACCTGTATATCACGCTACAAGGGGAGCCACGGGCTCCCCCCACCCTCAGTTCCTTCTTGCCGCCAGTGAATGTAGTCTGAACTTTGTGCTGCAGCTCTGCTGCAGCCCTTCTTCTCAACCTTAGTGGTACCATTGATAGATCGTTCTTCAGTTGTTAGAGTGGGCTTGGGGCATGCCCCATGCCCCAGGCTTCAGGTCGTGCAACTCCTGTCACCATTCCATACCCAGGAGCGACCTTCACGCTGAGTGTCTTCGCTGCCTGGGTGAGACTCACATTAGCGACCATTGCAAGATTTATAGGTCGCTCAAGCCAAGGACTAAGAAAGAGAGAGACATTAGACTTCGAGGTCTCCTGATGGAGTCGGCGCTGACCCCAACGCCGGTACGCAGATTGGACTTGGTGCTGGCCGCCACATCGTCGGTACGTAGCGAGGCCCTGCGAGGGCCCTTCGACCAGTCGGCGCCGCTCTCCTCCCAAAAAGCATGGGAAGGGCCTGGCCTCGCAACGATGCCACGACAAGGATAAGAGAGAGGCTGGTCCTGCGCAGGGCAGCCCTAGATCCCTTTTCCCCCACAAGCTCGAAAGCTCCAACTCGCATGGAGTGGAGCAGCCCCGATACTGTCAGCCCAGGCATCCTCACTGGTACGGATGCCATTGACACCGAAGGCGGTGCAGGCTGCGAAGGACATGTCTTTGCCCATCCCGAGCTCACAAACAGGCATGAGCCCTAGGTCTCTAGGCAAACCTCCGTTGGGTACCCACCAGACCTCCGAGGACCACTCTCTGCACCACTCAGCTTGCAGTGGCCACTCTTCTGACTGCTCCCAGCCACCCTCAATGCCAGCCAGACCGTCTGGGCCGCTGTCGGGATGGGAGTTGCGGGGACCCTCTCCACCGCTTGCCAGCGAGTGTAGGCACCAATAGAGGTACCGAGAGTGCTCCCCTGCTAGACTTAGATACCAGAGCCGTTCTCGACGGGACAGACATCGGCATTCCCGTTCCAGCTCCTGCTCGTCTGGACGTCATGTCAGAGGCTCCCCTCAGGGTACCTCAGCATCAAGGCACCGGGCTTCGCGTCACCGTCACATGTACTGAAGCAGTTCATCGCATGGGTACCATTCATCAGTGTCGCGATCCCGGTTCCGAGATAGACAATGTCACAGACGCCGCTCCCGCGGCACCGAGCGCTCATCAGCGACCTCAGCCTCGGACCTGTCCACCATCCTCGGCATGCTCTGTTCTGCCGGTACACACATTGCCATCATGGGCGCACCCAAACCAATGGCAAGGGATCCTGTGGCAAGGACAGCGGTGCCAGTAGGCACCGTGGCCATCGGTGCCAGCCCCATCGGAGGCCCGCTCAGTTGCCAGAGCGTCCCAGGCTCCATTGGCCTCATTTGGCCGCCCACAGGACAAGTCTGTGGGTCATGAGTCTGCTATCCTTTCTAAGGTCCTATCTCCCTCAGCGCCGGACCGTGTGGCCCTGTCTCTGCACCAAGTTATTGCCAATATCTCTACCTCCCTGTGGCAAACTCCTGCCTTTCTGGCCTCAATCTCGAAAAAGGCCAAGAGGAAATACTTTGTCCCGGTGAAGGACCATGAATATCTCTATTGCCACCTGGCACCCAACTTGCTCGTAGTGGAATCGGTAAACCACAGAGAGCGACAGGGCCAGCCCATGCCCACCCCCAAGAACAAAGACACCAGGAGACTGGACTCCATTGGCAGAAAATTGTATTCGTCAGCCAGCTTCCAGCTTCGGATAGCTAACCACCAGGCCTTGCTGATCAGGTACAACTTCAACCTGTGGGAGTCCCTGCCTAAATTTGAGCCCCTCCTCCCATACCAGGATAAGAAGGATTTCAAGGCTCTCGTGGAAGAGGAGTCAGCGGTGGCTAAAGCAGCCCTGCAAGCAGCGTCCGATGCTGCTGACATGGCGGCCCGCTTGATAGCTTCCGCGATTGCCATGCGCAGGGCGTTATGGCTCTTGTTGTCTGGGCTGTCGACAGAGGCCCAGTCTCTGATGCAGGACCTCCCGTTCGATGGCAAGGTGCTCTTTGCTGACCAGACAGACGTCAGGCTGCATGAGATGAAAGATTCCCGCACCACCTTGCAGACCTTAGGTCTAAGGACAAGGCCAAATCGCTCCCGGCGGCTCAACCAGTGAGGATGAGATATGAGTCCCCATACAAAAGACCTAGAGACCAGAAGCATCGATCTCAGCAGCAGTCCCACTCTGCCCCGCAGCCTGGACCCTCTAAGGGTAAGAGGCAGGGAAAGAGACGGTTTTGACTATTTGCAGGGGGGCACCGGGCCTGTTGCCAGGGAGACCCCCTGATTAATAAAGTTGTGTTCTGCAATCGATAGTCTGCCTTCCTCAGGGCATGGTCCCGTATAACTTCGGACCATTGGGTCCTCAGTACCATTTCCAAGGGCTACGTGTTGCAGTTCACCTCACCCCCGCCAAATCACCCACCTTCCAGGATGGCCCCGGGGGACCCGGAACATGTCCCCAGATCGACCTGTTTGCAACCCATCAAAACCAGTGTTGTCCCCGGTTCTGCTCCAGGGGAGGAGTGGGGGAAGGCACAATCTCTGACATGTTCCTCCTGAGCTGGTCAGGCCAGCTTCTCTATGCTTTTCCTCTATTTCCCCTCATCACCAAGATCCTTTAAAAGGTGAAGGTGGACAAGGCAGAAGTCATTCTCATAGCCCCAGTGTGGGCCTGCCAACACTGGTACGGGCCCTTCCTACGCCTCTTAGCGCCCTCGGGGGGGCCGCTACCGCTCTGCCTGGAGCTCCTCTCCCAGGACAGAGGGTGCCTCCTCCATCCCAGTCTGGCCGCGCTCCACCTTACAGCATGGATGCTCCATGGCTGAATGAGGAGGAGAATAGGTGTTCAGAGCAGGTAAGGTGAGTCCTCCTGGAATGCAGGAACCTATCCACACATTGAACGTACGTGGTGAAGTGGTCCAGGTTCTCCAGGTGGGTGAGTGAGCGGGGAGTCTCTCCTGCCACCACACCTCTCCAGTTATGCTGGATTATCTCTTATCCCTTAGGGCCCAGGGACTGGCACCTGCCTCAGTTAGGGTGCACCTGGCGGCCATATCAGCTTTTTACCCGCCGGTGCAAGGCCACTTGGTCTTCTCCCACTTGATTACCTCCAGCTTCCTGAAGGACCTTGACCATTCATTCCCATATGCTAGGCCACCCCGTGCCCCAATGGGACCTCAACCTCATCTTGTCCCATCTCACAGGACCTCCCTTCGAACCCCTGGACACGTGTTCCTGGTCACACCTCTCTTGGAAGGTGGCCTTCCTCATCGTGATCATGTTGGCCCAACATGTCTCAGAACTTAGAGCCTTAACCTTGGAATTCCCCTATATGGTTTTTCATAGGGATAAAATCCAGCTCCGCCCACACCTGGCATTCCTACCAAAGGTGGTCTCTGCCTTCCATATAGAGCAGAGCATCTTCCTCCCCGTGCTCTGTCCTAAACTCCACTCCTCTAATGAGGAATGCCACTTCCACACGCTCGACGTGCGTGTGGTGCTGGCTTTTTACCTGAACCAGACTAAGCCATTTTGGAAATCCTCTCAACTATTTGTTGCCTCGGCCGAGCGGACAAGGGGGCAACCTATCTCCACCCAGCAACTTTCCCGCTGGATCACCTCGTGCATACGCACGTGCTGTGATTTGGCAGGGATTCCCCCACCACCAAACATTAGGGCAGACTCTGCGAGGGCTCAGGCCTCCTCAGCTGCCTACGTCGCCCATATCCCCATCCAGAACATTTTGAAGAGTGGCCACTTGGGCATCAGTTCACACATTTACTTCACATTAGGCAATTCTCTCTCAGTCTAGGGATGATGCCGGGTTCAGCAGGGTGGTACTTCATCCCAAACCATCGTGAGCTTCTACCCACCTCCAACAGATACTGCTTGGAATCACCTACTGTGGAATACACAGGAGCAATCACTCGAAGAAGAAAGGACAGTTACCTGTTCCGTCACTGGCATTCTTCGAGATGTGTTGCTCATGTCCATTCCACACCCCGCCCTCCTTCTCCTCTGTCGGAGTTGTCCAGCAAGAAGGAACCGAGGGTGGCGGGAGCCCGCGGCTCCCCTTATAGTGCGATATACAGGTGTCACTCCAGGGGTCGCCGTGGTGCTCCCCCAGTATGGGTACTTCTAAAGGAAAAACTTCTGGCGCCAGTGCATGTGGCGAGAATGCACACCTACTGTGGAATAAACAGGAGCAACACATCTCGAGGAACACCAGTTATGGGTCAGGTAACTGTCCTTTCTCTGCTCTCCTGCCTGCAGCCTTCTCCCAGGAACAAGCTACGCATCCTTCCAGGGCCTTCCTCATTTTCCTGGTCTCCTGCAGCTCTCACCTGCCTTTCCTGAATGACTCACAGGGTCTCTCGCCTCTGTTCCTCCTTGATCCTCCATAGCCCCAGTTGCTGCCCCCACCCTCTTAATTGGCCAAATGGAAGTACCTGTTCTGGCTTGGGGCACTGGACCTACTTCATTTACAGGGCTTGGCCACCCTGTGACTGGGCCCAACCCTGGTTTCCCTGATATTATGGAAAAACTCACAGCTTCAGGGGAAGGACAGTTGCCACCTTATTTTCATTATACAATTCTTGCTGGTACTCGGTCACCTGTGCCAAACTTTAGAAAATTTAGTAGAACAAGGCAGGATGAGCCAAAAAAAGTCTTAATTAACTTCTACATGCTTCAAGGTGAAAACTGTCAGTTCTTTTCCATTACACAACATGGTTAATTTGTGCTCTAATCTTGTGGTTTTCAGGACAAGCCAGTGATTGGAGTGCATTCATTCACTGCGAGCATGAAGTTAGAGGCTGTGGATCCAGTAGCACCTTTTGTCCTCTCTCCTGCTACAGTTGTTAAGGTATCAGGAGTCGTTCTGAATTCTCTGACTATGGCTGAAGCTCAGTTACTGTTTTTGTTCTGTACTTGTTGATTGAGAATTCTCTGCATGCTTTCTTAAATCTTACATTAGAGTTTAAGCTGAAGACTTTTTATGGATCACGTGTGGGTCAGGTACCTGCCAGGTGACATTATCCCAGGGGTGAACACTTTTTAGTTAAAAATTGGTTCAGTGAGAATCATAGCTTGAAAGAATAAACAGACAAAATGATCAAAGCTGGGTGCCTAAACTTTGACTCCTAAATCCATACTTGGTCATGTGTCACAGAATCACAGAGTCAGTGCTGTCTTGGCTCCGTACAGTCCGTGAGAGGAACCCCCTTCTGTGTGACAGCCCTCCTCGGGAGTCCCACTCTCTCAGAGCTTAAACCCTAGGCTCCATCACCTCGTGGAACCACACCTCTACACCTTCAGCATGCCTGTCTCTATCCGTAAGACACCCTCTCCCCAGAGAGTCCACGAAATATGCATAAAAACAGAAAGGTTTATTGTTTGTCTGGAACACAACACAGAAAGTTCTCAGGGGCCTCAAGCATAGAAAATCTTAGCAAAGTCCGTCTGGGACTGTCCAGCATCCAGTTGGGCTCAGGCAGCTCTTCGTAGTCCAGAAGTGACCACTCCTTCCAGCAGCCCACTCTGTATCACCTCCAAGGCCCCTTCCCTATCCTTTGTCATCTTTCCTGAGCAAAAAGATCACCTGGTGTCCCTCTGTAGCCCTTGGTTCTCCCATTGGTCAAAGCCATCTGGCTTCCAAGATGGGGTAGGCCATCAGTCGCTAAGTTACAAAGTGTCCTGGCTGTCTGGATCCCAGCTGCTAGGCAGAGTCACACATGGTTCTCTGCAACAATAAACACCCTTTCCTACCACCTCATTAAACATGTAGCACATAGGGGAAACTGAGGCACAAGCATTCTTATAAAAATTCCCCACTTCATCGCATCCATGCAACTTAGAATGGCCTGATTTTCACACAATGCTGAATCCTTATAGCTGCTATTAACTTTAGTGGAATTTGTGCATACTTAATGATTTTCAAAAGATGCCAAGTGTGGATTTGAGAGCCCTACTTTAGACTCTCGAGTTTGACAGCTTTTACCGACATCTTTGTTTTAGTAAACACTTATAGGTTCCAGAAGAGACTGCACATCCACACACTATGCAGGTTCCAAAGAGATTGTACGCCACAGATTATACAACGTATTTAGTCTTCCTTTATGTATTTTCAAACAAAAGTTGTGCTCCCTTTGCTTTTTACTGTAGAATTACTGTTCTTTGAACCTTTGCTCCTACATCATGTCTTACATTACAGACATTTTATTTCTCTCTCCTGTGAACGCTAACTTATCAGTCTCTTTAAATATGCAATACTAACTTAATACTTTGAGGTACCGCGAGTTCTGAATGGAGTAGAATCATTATGGCACTTGTTGTTTTTATTTTATTTTTTTTATCTGACATTCTAAATAAAAATACCCAATATGGCGCATGTGTGCATGTGTGTGTGTGTGTGTGGCAGCACTGCATAGCTGATCCATCCTGTTTAGCATCCAATATATGATTTTCTGTGGCTCAGGTTCCTAACCATAGTCCTCTTTATGTATTTTGTTTACTCCTTACAAGATGTCATACCTTTGTGTCTGATTTTAAATAATTCTTGGACTTCTCAGTTCTTAAATTTGTATTGTAGTCTCATAATCCTGTCTTCCAAAAACATATTGGATACATCTCTCCAAGCTGTGGATCACATATAAGTTTAATCTTCTCTCGCGCTCTCTTTCGTCTTCAGTCACTATTGAAAATAGTGAATTTATGAAATAACTAGCCTCTCTAGGATCCCACTCAACATTGTCACACATTAAATAGTTCATTATTGTGAATTTAAAACAAAAAACAACCAACGTGAGTGCATGTGGGGGTTTTTTTGTTTGTTTGTTTGTTTTAATAATAATCCATATATCTTGTGTGTAGTGTGAGGAACATGAAGCCAGGATATAGTATGTCCTCTCTATTTCCTTTTTTCTACTAAGCTTATTATCTCGTCAAAGAAAAACAAATTAAGTTACCTTGGTAGGGACTGTTTTGATGAGCCCATTTTTATTTACTTAGTCATATAGCTCTCTAGGCAATTACTTATTGCTAGCTATTTATCACCTCATTTGTCTTTTAAGTGCCTATAAATTGACTGCTTTATTAATTGTTCTATTACATTTGCAGATATTATCATGCAGTCTGCTGGTCTGTGATTCTGTAAATCATCCTGTCTCTCTCCTCCCCACCACCCCAAAATCCCTCTAATATTTGCAGATGTGGGATTTGGAAAATACCTGACAATAGATTAGCCTTCCAAAATTAAAATGGTGTATCTGCTACCCTAAAGGCCATCTGTGTCTCTCTTTTTGGATAACTTTGCAGGTGTTCAATGAAAAATATTTCTTGGTACAAATTGATGACTTACGACCAGAATGCACAACCAGCCGGTCATACGTTTGTCATGTCAACAGTGCTGGTATCTTTCCTGTGCAGTGGAGTCTGAAAAATGGTTTGCATCTCAGCTCTCCACCAGGTACATGTCTGCACTTTTGTCTCATTCACTGCAGTAGACCTCTTTGAAAGGAAGAGATAATTATCCCCCAGTGCACTGTGTTAAAAATCTACAAGCTGGGACAGCATTTTTGCAGAAGAGATGTGTGCTACCAGCAAGAGAAGGGGAAAGATCCAAATTCAAGAAAGCAGCAGCATTAAGCTGGTGGAGTCTGGGCTTCTACTTGGGTTTGAGGGCTATGGGCACCCCATGCTGGGCTTGGAATGAAAGCATCTGGTTGTCTTGGAGGGAGCATGCATTCCAGGGTGCAGGGAGTTAGTGAGCTATAGTCTCGCTTCCTGTGATATCAGAATGCTGTAGCCAGTACAATGGCTGTGGAATTTTCTTCTTCTTCATCCAGTCTGTTCAGCTTTATTTTCTTACTCCCCAAGTGCTCAATGATGGAAATGTATAGGGCAGAGGGCAAAGATCTTAGGGTTTTATACTGCCACCCATCAGCACAGAGTCTGAGCTTCATTTTAGCTTTTCACTGGTTAATAGGAGCAGAAAATGTAATGAGTTTGCCTCTTCCCGTTCCTTAAACTAGGTGTACTGAGGTACTATGGCCAAAGCAGCACTGCTGTTCCAGCTGTCTAGCTCCCCAGGCCTGCATTCAGAGCCCATTAAAAGATTTCAGGCTTCTCTTCTAAGAAGCACGCACAGAAATGGTTTCTCCTCTAAAGGAAGTGTGCTTTTGAGATTCCTACTGGACATAGCTTTGGCTGACACAATATAAAAAACATAAATAGCTCCTTTCTTGGTTAATCCCAGGAGAGGTTAGATGGAATTACTGCAATTTAACCTGAAATAGTATCACAGATGCTGTTTCATGTGTAGCTTTTTATCTCTTATAAATTCCTAAACCTGAGTCATAGCAGTACTCTGTAGAGAATACCTTAGCTATCCACTTTGAAGAAGTATTACGGCAAAGCTATAGTTCTTCTGTTGCTGAAACCCTGCTGTTTTCAGTCACATGCAGTATCCTATGCTGGCAAAATAGTACAACAGTGCAGTTTCTTGGTCCCTGCTTCTCTTCCTTTATGTTAATCCTGTTTAGACAGAGTGCAGGAGAAGGGAATATCTGCTCCAAAAAGAAACACTTTTGCCTGGGTACGGGAGATTTTGGACTTGGAGCTCCCTACAGCTCTGCATTAAAGTTCCCTTATCCCAAATTAATATAGATTTATTAAAATAATAATTATGTAATAACAAAGTAGATTAACTACCATGCTTAATGGCTACATAGTGGATTTGCATAATGATTCATCCTTGTTACACTAGTTGTCATTTATTTAATAAATAGTACATCAGTGCCTAGCAAATTTAAGGCACTATGTAAATAATGACTTCTATTAAATCTAAGCCTTTCTGGATTATAACCCTTCATTTAAAAGTGAGAGACACTTCAGTTGTGCAGTCTGATCTTGTGGGACACCTTTCAAGGAGTCCTCTGCATTCTCTAGAATGTGGTCAACCTGCAGTAACATGTTCTGGTTAATGCCCTCTCATGCCTAGCATGTCCGAACTACCTCCAAGCAGACAGTCTCTAATGAGAAACGAAGACCCATATTTTTGAAGGTATTTAGGTGTTTTTGCACTCAGTGTTGCAACACCAAACTGATATAGAAGCCTACATCTCATTTTCAAAAGGGATCTAGGCAAGCTTCTAAGATGAGGTTGAACATATCGCAATACAGCTTCAGTTGTACTAACAGAGAAGCTAATGCAAGGACATTGTAAGGTTTGTCTTCACTGCAGTGTTATCTCAAGTTACCTCCTATGGGCTTAGTGGCAAATAACACTTGAACAGCATAGAGTGTGTCCATTAGCATAATAGAGTAACTGAGTTCTCACTGCATTACTAGCTCCTGGTGTTAGCAGCGCTCAAACTTCAAATCATACCACTGGACAAGCCACTAGTTCGAGTTTAAATCACCACTTAATTTGGCTAGAGACTTTTGTGTGAGAACGGGAATCCGGTTAGGGGCAGCACTCAAGTTATACCTTGAGCTAATGCTGCAGTGAAGACAAACTCTCAAGCAGTAGGGCATAACTTAAAACATGCAAAACCACACAGGGCCTGATCCTGTGTTGCTTACTTGGCATTTCCTGTGGATTTCCTTATACCACTTCTGTGGGAGTGGTGCTGGATTAGGCCTGTCATTGAACACTGCAACCCACAGGCCCCAGTTGGGAATTAAATCATCCATATCTTGCATAATGCAAGCATGTGGTTGACTGGAGTCATCTGTTTGGTGTAATACAATTAAGCAACCACTTTGCTTGCTCTTTGCTCAGGTTATCCCGGGCAGGACTTTGATTGGGCGGACTACCTCAAACAATGTGGTGCTGAGGCTGCTCCCCAGAGCTGCTTTCCTTTGGTGAGCTTTTGCAGAATAATGCTTTTTCCTGTACTGGTGACTACTGCACATGATGTCCACCTACATAAACAACACCCTTGCTTCCTGTGATTGTTACAGTGGACACATAATGCTTTTGACCCTGTGACCTAAACAGAGCTCATAGTTGTTCATGGAACAGAAGTGTCTAGAGAGTGTAATAAAGGTGAACTGAAGTGCTTGTACAAAAAAATTGAGTTCCCAGATTAACAGATTACAGACCAGATGCTGCTGTCAGTGGCAGTGTGAACCAAGAGTAAAAAGGCAATTTCACATGAGCTGTAACTGTTCATGGAATCACTGCCACTGCACTGGTCCTTCATGTGTGCATCTGTGTTAAAATGGTACCTTTCCCCTGCTCAGCCCTTGCCACCTATCTAGAGTTTTTTTCCCCCACTCTTCTTCCTTAACTGTAATTAAGGTTTGACTTGAAAATTCAATATAATTTTTCCCCATTGAAACATTTTGAGCTCATTTTAAAAGTAAACTGCTAGGACTTGAGTTGGGGTTTTGTCATTCTGTGCCACAGTGGTGGTATTACTAGCTGAACACTTTGTGAAAGCATCACCAGAGGGCTGTTTTCTTAGCCTTGCCAACCGTCTCTCTGGAAAGTACTGAGGCAGATGTAGTCATCAGGGAAACACTTAAACTTCCTGGTTTAGAAAAGGGGGATGCTGGCAAAGCTTTTTTTGCAGCTTATCCTCCTCTTGCCCTCTCTTCTGAGTGTCTGAAAATACAGACTCTGGGCTTTTCTGAGAGGAGTGGGTAGAGAGGTGGGTTGCCTTCTTTCTGTCGGTCTGATTATTTCAGTTTGCTAGCTACTGGTGTGTCACTTGTCCGTAAATAACTGGACAAAGTTTCTTGATTCTAGTTTTGATTAAATCCTGTCAGTGAGTGTCTCAGCTGAATTTTTCTCATGCTCCAGTGCAAATGCAACCCTATGTGAGTGTGTAATTACGTACTATTCTGCCTTGCTTATCTGAAATTCCCCTTAACCTGAAATATGGTTACATATTCCGACAAATGTTAATTACACTGAAAATTCTTTCTGAATCCTTGATTACTCACATGTGTTTGAAGTTCCTCATCACGGTTGTGTAATCAAGTTGGTATGTTTTAGTCCTCCACATGGCTGTTTACATCTGATAGGCTGGTAAATTCACATATTGTCTCCAAACATCCCTTGTTCTGTCATCTTTTTATTAGCTAACTTCCAACCATGGATTTAAAGAGAACATGAAGCTTGAGGCTGTGAACCCTGTTGATCCAGGGGAAATTTGCATTGCCACAGTCACCAAGGTGAAAGAGTCCTACCTTTGGCTTCAGTTGGAGGGTAAGTGCCCCTTAAGAGAACAGGAGACTTTCACCAGTCTGACCTTGCCACAAGTCATATTAGTACACCAATCTCACCTGGAGATTGTCATAAATCATTAGCTGCAGACGCTTTCTGCTAAAAATGTCCAGCAAATCCTTGTCTTCTGTAATTGAAGGACAATACTGTTAGCCCTTTCTCTTGCTCTTCTTCTAGTTAAGATTTAAAATGGCAACATTCACTTATCTTGGGGTTAAAATCACCCTATGTAGAGAGTTGGCACAAATCACCATGTAAATCTTTTTTCAGCATCATTCTGGAAAAAAAAAATCTGGGGCTTAAGTAAACCATGGGCCTTGTACTATACCTCTGCACGGGGTGACTTTCACTTAAGTGAAGGTTTTACCCAAGCTGAGCAGCGTGGCACCTGTAGAAGATAATTTGCAACAGAAAATCTAACAAGATAGAGCTGGCCTTTGCATGCTGCTTTATATTCCTTTTATTTTTCAGTAGAACCTCAAAGATATGAACATCAGAGTTACAGACTTACCAGTCAATCAGACACCCTATGGAACTGGAAGTCCTCAATCAGGCAGCAGCAGAGACCAAAAAAACCCCCAACCAATACTGTACTGCCTTGGGGCTTTAGCCGCGGAGGGTTGGGGCTGCAGCCATAGTGGGAGGGGCAGAGCGGTCAGGGCTCCGGGCTGGGTGGGGAGGCTCAGGCCTTCTGACTCTCAGCAGCACCGAGGCTCAGGGCTTTAGATGGGGTGGGGGGAGCACTGGTCCCGCAGCTCTGCTCCTGGTTTCAGTCTCATGGGGGTGCTGGGGCTCAGGGTTTCAGCCCTGCAGCTCTGTTCCTGGTTTCAGCCCTGTAAGGGATGCTGGAGCTTTAGCTATGAGGGAAGCACCAGTTTCAGCCCTGGGTACTGACTGAGAGCATGACATGAACGCTGATCCATGCTGCCCATGATTTTATTTAAAGAACATCGAGGTGCATTTACTATGCGTTGTGCTACTCTGCTGAATGAAAGATGACAAACTCCTTCTTTTCCAGCTTTTAGAAGTGAAGAAGAGAAATCAGGAAATAGTTGCTGATAAATGAAGGAAGGAGAAAATACTAAACCAATGGCACTATTTTGCAGTCATGTTGACATACAGATAGCAGGTCCCAATACAGAATTTTGAAAACTGCTGTTTCAGTTACATTTTGCTTCTTTTAACTGAACAGGCTCCAAAAAGCCAATTCTTGAATGCATAGTGAGTGTGGAATCGATGAATATATTTCCAGTGGGTTGGTGTGAGACCAATGGATACCAACTGAGATCTCCTCGCAGAGCTATAGGTACCAGTTCTGTTCTCTTTGTAATTACTAGCAGTCAAGGTGGGGATGGAAGGTCTTTGAAGCTTTAACAAGTGCATCTACTGCAGAATTATCCCTGTCATACTTCATGAAACTACAAATGAAAGTGTCATCTCATTTTTTAAAATGTATGCAATTACTAGTGTCTACATAAAATATGAACATGAAATATTTTTAGGACTCTTTCATTTGTAGGGGGTGAGGTGAAAAGTGAGACACAGTACAAACTTGTACATTCATATAGTTCATATGTACTATGCAATGCAAAATGGCTAGGGATACAGTAGTACAGATAGCATACAACCTTTCTGGTCAGTTCAGAATGAGATTTAAAGTAATATAAGGGGCATATCAGAAAGGTGACCCCCCAGCAACAGTACTCTTGATTGCAACACAGTTTGTGTATAGAATACATAGCAATCTCAAACATGATCTATCAGTCAGTCCATGTAGCTTTAAATTCATCACTCTGTTGAACAGTTCTTCTAGGTGTCTGGCTCCTCCAAGCACAAGCATAGGTCCATGTTTCACCAAATCCACATGTCTGTCTTTCTGTTATAGCAGAATTGTTTTCACTGTAGCAAATGCCTGGATTGTAACCTGTATTTGTAGTTGAACACTGCACTTAACATGTAGCTATTTTTATATAACTTCACAGCATTATCTTGGTAACATCTTCTTGTCTAGAACTTCTTGGTGACATTAGATTGCCCAGTTAGACCTGTAAAATATTCAAATATCACAGTATTGATGGGTGTGAGAGAAGGCAGTCATGCTGATTTATTTCTTTTTGGCTGTTGTTATAAATACTTTGACTGGCCTGAAAATCCCCTAAACATTTTTGGATAATCTCACCCCAGATTGACTGGTATAAACCTCGTATCAGAGGGGTAGTTTTGTTAATCTGTATCCACAAAAACAACGAGGAGTCAACCAGACTCCTTATTGTTTTGGTATAAACTTTGTGTCAGCTGTTAAATGACTGCAGCAATTTTTTCATGTAGATACCTTTGGCTTAAAACTTAGAGGAAGTGCTGTCATAAAAAATATTTTGTAATGGAAGTTTAACTTGCTTGGCTTTTTTTTTAATTCTTTCTCTTCTCCTTTCTCCCCACCCTAATCCGGATTTACAGTGAACAAACAGAGGAAAATTGCTGTGGTTCAACCAGAGAAACAGTAAGTAACATGTTTTTTATTATTATAATCAGTGTGGATAGTGATTTGTCTTTGCATCTTTGGTTTCATAGAAAAGGGACAGTGACGTTTGTTGGGCCTGAGTTTATACCTATACTTACTTCCCACTGATACTGAAAAACATTTTCTGCCCTTCTGAAAAGAGAGCTACAGCACTGTTCAGGGACACTCTTTGAGTTGGAAGCTGTGGTTTTAACAGTTTAGTGCATATAGACTGCACTGATGATTAATAGATCATTTTACTCTGGGATTTCAGTTGTTGCTTCATCCCTTGTTTTAAGAAGCTGAGTGATCTTCCAGTATTGGAGGACACTTAAGGTTTTTTGCTGTCTAAAATATTTGTCAGCATTGTCATCATGTGGATTTCATTATGGAAGCTTTGAACTATTGTAGTGGTTATCCTGAGTTGGGATGATTGCTTCAACTCTTTTCAGTTCATTTTCAGATTCATTCTCCCTTCAGAGCATACAGCCACCTTCATTAGTGTTAATGTGAGTGCAGTGTGCATGTGCTCTGAGAAACAGAATCTGACTTCCTTAGTGTTCTGTTGTGCAATTGAGATTTCCACATTATTTGATGGGAACGTTCAGCTCTACCATGTAAGAGCTCTCATTCAAATAGTGTGCAGCAAGGGTGTTCCTCCAGAATGGGAGTTGTATTACATGAGATGCTTACCAGATTGAAAAAGTAGAGGAAAATGGGAGAAAAAATAGTTCAAATAGAGACCATCCTTGTATCCTCATCTTCAAAGGTTTTGTGAAACTATGTAGCATGAGCTTGTTCAAGTGACACTCACAATGGTACAGTTACTCTTGCTGACCTTGATATCATTGTAGGTATCAGATTTTATATTGTTGGACATCCCAATACTTGGTCCATTGTTTTCAGTAAAATAGACTCTCCTAACATGCCAAGCCACCTGTTTTTTTTTTAAATGGGGCCATTAGAAGTGTGTTTTAGTTTTTGTTTGAATCCACATCTTTTCAAACATGCGAAATGTAAAAACAGTGATGGTGTCTCCAAATGGAGTGGGCTGTGTTACCATGCACCTTTGACACACCTGGCTTTTTCAAACAAGGGAAGAACACTACTGGCATAGAGCCGAGCTAGATCAACATAACTAGCTCTTCCTGCAGCCTGAGTAAAGTCGTTAAATACTACAAAGATAATTGAAACCTTAGCTTGACACACTAAGCTGGGAGTGAGAAAGGACCTCACCTTTTTGCAATCTGGATGTTGATGTATCAACCTTGGTCTCTTCCCAACGTCCTCTCTCCATTTCAGAATTTTGTCTTCAAGGGCTGTCCATGAGAGGCTGAAGAACCAGGAACTGAATTCCACTGATTCAGGTAAGCGTCTTGTTTGTTGGGTTAAGAAGGTAGGAGAGTTCTGTATCTCTATGGCATAATTGTCTAGCTGCTCAATAACTTCAGCTGTCCTGAATTAGTACAATAGGGTAAAAACTTTTCTGAGGGATAATCTTTCAAACGGCAAGGAAGATTTAACTTGGTAACAGCATACAATTACTGCTGCACATGGTGCAATGAGAACATGTCTTGATGCTGGAAGTTGGATTATTGTAGTACCTAATCTTTTCTCCCACCAATGGATGTACTACGAGCACTTGGAGCCGAAATATTTAGTCTTAATAACCCAGTTGTTTACAAAACACTTTCCTCTAAGCTATATAAATGGTATACATACCAGTAAATCCCATATGCTGTGTGTGACAAGGAAATTCTTGTCAAATTAATGTCTAAGCATACCCCAGCAAAATTACATTAAAATAATATTGAGAGAGATACATAAAACTCTGGCACTTGGGTTGGCCTGTTATAACAAACGCTTCATATTCCATGCTGAACTGTTAGAATACTATATTGATGTGCAGGTTTGTTTGTCTTTGTGATAACTTGATCATCACTATAAAGCAAGACTTTTCAAAGTGTAAAAAAACTCATATGCCAAATGGCGAAATCTACTCATTTTCTGAAGTGTTAAAACAATGTATATAAGTATATCTGCTGATGAAACAGCTATACAATTCTAGCCGCATAGTATCTAGCCCTAAATTGCTGTATTTCCCACACAGTAAAATGCATGTCTAAGGTTGTACCACTTTGCATATTAACTGGTTTTAAAATGGAGATATGATGTCAATATGTCAGTTTATAAACCACTGGAATTAGGGCCTTTTAGATTAAAGTGCTTTTCAGTCAAAATTATAGGACTACTAGAGTAAAATTATTTTTGTATTTGTACATTCATAAATATATTGATATAGCAGCTTAAATTCTGAATGATTCCAAGGCGTTTTACAGACTTTAACTGACATGCAAACTGAAAACAAGGATTAACAGTTTAACAATGCAAAGCAATATTATACAACAGTTTAGGTTAGGAAGTAGTTAAATAGCTTCACTCCTTGAAGCTGCAAGGAGAATTTAGGGAGCAGTAATTACTGGACTTGAAATTTGTCAAGAACTCTGGTGCTTGAATTACTAATCTTGTCCAATTATATCATGTGGCTAGGACCTTTGTTGTTTTTTTTTTTCCCCCTCCAACTGCATAGTTTTCCTTAGAATCAGGCTTACTTAGAATATCTCCTGTTAAATCACCAGGACCATTTCCTTCAGTACAATGGAGTTTCTTTGTGGTCTGACCCAGTCTGACCCTGCCTTGCTTCTTCTGACACCTTCCCAGAAGAAGATAGCATGGGTGCAGGTCATAGACTTGCATGAGATGTAAGATATAATCTCATACCGTATGTTACAGAGCCACTCTCTAGTGTAGATTTGTCATACTTCTGTGCCCATTTCACCTATATAATGCCCTCCAAT
Organism: Chelonoidis abingdonii; assembly: GCF_003597395.2. NCBI lineage: Eukaryota > Metazoa > Chordata > Testudines > Testudinidae > Chelonoidis > Chelonoidis abingdonii. The sequence continues at coordinate 25,958,556 of NC_133784.1, read as the reverse complement.
CCACCTCCACTGGGACTTCCAATGGTTCAAACATATGAAGAACTATAAACAGCCAGCTTTTGATTTATGTTGTTGTAATAAATTTGCCACAGAAATGTTTCCTGACTGTCCTTTTTATCCCCTTTCAACTCCTCCCTCTTCGACTTTCCCCACATTGAACAATATTAAATTTTCCCAAAATGACAATGGCCATAGGTCTCTGACACTAAGTGATCAGGTATTTTCCATCAGGACTAGAAATGTGTGCTTTCTACCTTTTGGAAAGGGAAACGGCCTGCTTTTAATGTAGTTGTATCATATACATCTAGCCCTTTTCAAGAAATCTCTTAAACTATATTGGTGGTAACTTGCATATCTGTCTGCTTCTAAAGTCAGGTACCTTATTTACACTATCTAGTATAAGGCTTTTGAAAGGGTATGCACTCTGGAACCTTTTAAAAATTACCTAAAATAGCAAATTCTTATGTCTGCTTTCTCCAAAAATTCTATGGCTCAAAAAAGTGCTGTATATTCCAGTGGAAAGTTGGTAATATGCCATCTTTAATGGCATGAAACTCCCATCTCTAGCCTAGATAAGTATACATGTGACCCTAAGCCTGTAACTGGTGTGAGAATGAATATTCCCTGCTAAGGGCCTTAGAATACTGACTCTTCACAGGAAAAGGAGGCAACCTTTCTGGTGCTGATTTTTTTTTTCCAAGTGTTTTTTCCTGCTTAGAATGTTAGAAGTAGTTGCAGGGAATGGATCATTGGGAGAGCAGAGATGAGGTGGGCAGTCAAAGGCTCATGATAAATTGCAGAGCTGTGTGACTGGATCTGTTTGTGGGCTCACTTCGTTTTACGGAAATTGCCAATACATAAACAGGGTGTGAGCATGCATGTAAAATATAAGTACATCTCAGAAGCATCAATTACAATCAATGCTGTCGTTGGAAATGTGACACTTTAACTCCCAAAATGTATGTGACTTAAACTTTTTTTCAAAATATTAAACTTTTCAAGAAGCCAGTCTTGGCTGGGGAGATTGTATTACATGATCTAAATCTTTGCTGCTGATTTTCATTTCTCAGTTGTAATTAATGGAAAGTACTGCTGTCCAAAGATCTACTTCAACCACCGATGCTTCTCAGGACCTTACCTTAACAAAGGGAGAATTGCAGAGCTGCCTCAGTCTGTGGGACCTGGGAACTGCGTTCTTGTCCTTAAAGAGGTGAGAGGGTTATGAGCGTGTGGCTGTGTGTACAGTACTGCATATTAAACTCCAGAGTGACTCTCAATTAGAGATAGGTAATGGACTAATCAATATAAGACAAGGGTTCTCAAACTGGGGGTCAGGACCCCTCAGAGGGTAGTGAGGTTATTACATGGGGGAGGTCACAAGTTGTCAGCCTCAACCCCAAACCCCTCTTTGCCTCCAGCATTTATAATGGTGTTAAATATATACAAATGTGTTTTTAATTTATAAGTGAGAGAGTCGCACTCAGAGTCATGCTATGTGAAAGGAGTCACCAGTACAAAAGTTTAAGAACCACTGAATAAGGGATTGATTATTGTTGGTGAGTGTTCTGTTTCTTGTCTAAAATTAAGCATAAGGTATTGAGTGGTTAGAGAGATGGTAAAATACCTCTGATCCACCAGAGATGTAATCATTTCATTATTATTGCATTTCTTATTTTTATGTCAAGTAAACCCTAATTAACATTACTGAAAACTACCAGCTGATGATAGAATAGTTCAGCCCTATTAAAATCCCTATAACATCCAATTAGTTTATAATATTTTAGCACTTTTTTCTTTTTGCCAAAAAAAAAAAAAAAAGGCATTTCAAGCAGCCCAAAAAGCTTCTATTGTGTTGTGTTGGAATATATGAAATATGGTTTCTGTCCTATGAAAAAAAGTAGTGGTGCAAAATATTCCCAACCGAATGGGAAAGCTCTCTCTTTTTAAATAGTTTTTTTGTATTTTGTTGCAGGTACTTAATTGGGCCTATGTCTGTGCAAAGCTGCCAGATTCATGACTTTTTCACTCACACAGAGCAAATGGAGACATTTTCCCATTGAAAACTGCCTCATTTCAAGAAAATATTACACAGGAAATCACATGAAAATGGCGCTTGTGACAATAGTCATTTTGCTGAATTTTCCGCAACAATATATCTGGGGTGCAATATCTCCTGAAATGAAATGGTGAATGTTTTCTGGGGAAGTTCCTCTAGAATATTTTCCCCACTTCAGTACAACTCTCCCAAAATGACTAGAATGTGGGTTAAGTGTGGAGTTAACTGTCAGTCCTCTGCTTTATTGCATCAAACAAAAATCAGGAAGCAAAGATCGTAGGGAAGGCTTTCTGGCAACCAAGCCACTTGTGACAGCCACTTCTGAGTTTATGATTTTAGGGAAAATTCATACCATCCCATGTATAAAAATTACAGTAGTCTTGCATCCGCTAAGAAAATCTGTAAGCATTTTCCTGTCCTTTGGTGACAGACAACATGGTGGTCAAAAAACCTGAACCCCGTCTACAACTTCTACTATAGTTAGCATTTGTAGAGCTGCATCACTGCAGAAATGTACGTTTTTCTGATGCAGAGCAACTATGTGTGTGTGTGTGTAAACATTTTGCATGAACTGGAGGGGAAAAAAGAGTAAGCCACGGGTGAATTCTGTAGCTGAGTTTATCAGAGTTAGAAAAATTAATACCCTCAATAAATTTGCAGCGAAGCAGTTTAAAGATAATCAGATGGTATGCCTTGGGTGTAAGGTGACTGCCATGAGACTTGGGAAATAGTTCACTGTAACTTATGTTGTACAGTTGGGCAGGCAGCATTATAGGGGCACAGGAGTCGCCTTCCTCTGAAGCATATGGCATCAGCAACTACCCAAGGCAGGATGCTGGCTTTGATGAACCATTGGTTTTATCTGTCATGACAAATCTGTATTCCTGTGAGAAAGAACCAGATTATAGAAGCTGCCTCTGGGAGGGACCTTTGTTGCATATTAAATGTCTTTTTTTTAAGTAGTAGATTTTGTGCTCCATTGAATAGAGAAATGGTGTTCTCTCATGGACAGAATATGGTACAACTGCACAAGATCCTTTGTGGAGGTGTTTTTGCAACCTTTCGAGGAATGATGACCCTTATTTTGTCTCTTTGCTTGTTAAACTGCAAATGGTGCTAGCTCTTCCCACATCAGATTCTGTGTTATGTTGATACAGATGTTTCATTTCATAGAGGGTGAATTGAATAATTTAATTTGCTTCACTGTGGACTTCCACAGGCCTTTCAAGCAAGGCTCAGGGTACTCCACAGCAAACTGAGCCTATCTATATAGCAAGGCTTCTGGATTCTGCAGTACTCCCAGTGTGGCAGACTGGAAATTCTGTGGCAGCTTTATTTAAATTAAAAAAGGCCTGACTTTCAGAAGTGCTGATGAATACCCACAAATCCTACCAAAGTCAGTAGCAGTTACAGGTGTTCAGCGTCTTTGAAAATCCATCCAGGAGTTTAATTACGAAAATGAATACTACAATCAATATAGTATCCCTTGTATTTATATTGATATGCTCAATATTTTTTATGCTGCCCCTCCTTTTTGGTTTTTGATGTATCTGAGTTTTGAGCTGATCTGTATAATCACCTTGTGGAAGCTGATGGGGTGAAGCTGAAGGTTTCGCAAATTGAGGCCTTTGACACCTGGGAATGTGTTTTGGAGGTGGTTTGGGACTGTAGGAATAAGCATCCTATCTAGATCTTTCTGCTAAAAAGATGAGTGCGAAAATAGTTAACTCTGAAATCTAAAGATGGGTTGAATGTCAAAGTGATTTAACACCCCACTGACATATGAGGTTGCTAGGACTCTTCAGAGCTCTTTATTCAAGTTGGCTGCAGAATCAGGAAGGCAACACTGCACTGATAAAATTGCAAATGTGAGCAGATGATCACTGCAACAAAGGCTAGAAACTTTTTTTTTTTTTTTAATGAAACCTTAGATTCTGGTGCCCTGTTCTGTAGCACATGACTGATTTCACAGCCAAAAAGTCATTGATTACACAGGACCATACCTTTGGATGATACCCAGAATTATACCCTTTTTCCCACCCAGTGTGTGTCTTATCTATTTAGATTACAAGCTTTTGTGGGGAGGGCCATCTACTATTTTTCGTACAATGCCTTGCACAATGGCATTCTTAGTTGTCTCTTAGGAACTACCATAATAAACATGATTAATAGTAAAAGCTCAGGAATGAAGTGACATGTATAGGCAGCAAAATGTCACTGGCATTACCCAGGACTGCCTGAGCTTTATAATGTCTACCCTTGAATTAAGTTGGGTGATATGAGACAAGGACAGTGAATCTCCAAAAATTTCTGGAAGCTGATGAAATTAGTCATCTTTTGGCAGTCAAATTCTGAAGACTTGGCAAGACCCTGCTTACAGTCTGTTATGATTTATCATGTAAGCAGTTGCTTTTTTTTTTTTTTTTTTTTTCCAAATCCCACTATGAATGAGTTTAAATCTCAGATAGTAGTGGTTTGATGCTGGTTAATTCAGAAAAATGGAATTAATCTGCCAATCCACCGTAGCTCTTCAAAACGTATTTACCTTATAAATAACCTAATGTGTTTTCCCCTCCTCTTTTCATCTTCATTTGCAGGTTCTCACTTTATTGATCAATGCAGCCTACAAACCTAGCCGTGTTCTTCGAGAACTCCAGCTGGATGAGGATGCTGCCTGGCATGGGCATGGAGAGACCCTGAAAGCAAAGTAAATTCCTGCCCCACATCCCAGTCCAACTGATCCCAGTAGTAATATCTTCTGCAATCTACATTTTTGTTTAACTGTTTGCCTTGTCAGAAAATGACATGTGATTTGTTCAAGACAAATAAGGACACTTCATAACTAAACCCTCGAACTCATGCAAAATGTTTCAGGAACATCCAGCAGAGTTCAGCTGATATGCTGTTGCTTACTGAATCAGATATGCTCTGATACTACTTTGATTTCAGTGTAGTATTACTGGATAACTAGTACAACATGGCATATGCACTAGCAGATCGGCAAAAGGGTAAAAGATTTGTAATTTGACTGAAGATAGTTTTGTGTTTCTGCTTTGAAAGTGTCAGGGAAGGTTTTCAGACTGTCAGCACCTTCAGCCAAATTCCATAGTGGAAAAATATTTCCCTTTAAATATTAGCCTGTTTACAGAGCTGGAGTCAAGCACTGGGAAGAGCTGGGTTGGGGAATCCCTTTTACATTTTTGATGCAAATATGCTGCCCAGCGCTCCTGGGGGCCTCACTGGTCCATGATTTCACTATTACTGAGAAACCAACATGTGGCTAGGAACCGCACTGAATGAATATTGTGATCATATTAACATAATATAATTATTAAACCCAGCAATTCTGAGCCATTTGGTTAACTACCCAAAAGAGAAGAAGGATGGTGCTGTAGTTGAGGCTACTAGACTTTTACCCAACCAGGAGATGAGGATTCTGTTTCCAGCTCCGCCACATACTTACTACATGACCTTAAGCAAGTCACTAACTCTCTCATTGCCTCCATTCCCCATCTGTAAAATGGACATACTTACCTACCTCGTGGGAGTTCTGTGTACTCTGATATACTGATGGGTCCATAGAAAAGTTTATGTAAATAAAATAAATATTGTGAGAAAGGAAAGGTCAGTTCTGAATGGCTTATTGCAGTTATTAAATATATTCATCTGATATAACAGTGAGGTCAGAGATGGATGGGCAGGCTACCTATGAAAATCACTGCCTGTTTTTTTCTCCATATTTCAGATTTTAGGGCCAGTATGTAATTCTAAGCAGAAGAACTGTGGTCTGAGTTATCCCCAATAGACTCACTAGCATATACCACTGGATGTACTAAAAAAGCAAAGCTAGGGAATGATGCTTGACTCAGCTATATACAACACCCCCACACCATGTAGTTCCTCCATAAAATCTGTCTGTGTCATATAAGGCTAGTGGACAAATAGAAGATGCTCTTTCTTATTGCTTCATCCTCTGCTGGCATCAGGGAAAACATTAATCTGTTGTCTTCAGTCAAAAGAGAAGCTATCATTCTGGCACATGGAGCCATGGTGTTACTAGCCTTTCCATTCCTTGATAAGTTGCTTAGTAGATTGAGGAAGAGTGGTTGGAGTCACAGAGGGTTGGTAATGTGATGTATAGCTTTCCACATCCAAATAACCTGCCAAATGTACCTGAGTTCACTGGGGCTGTAAGTTATCCATTTAATGGCTGTTCAGTGGCCTCTGCAGTGAGTTGGTGGAGTCTGTCCAGATCCTAGTAAGGAGGTGTCTACATGCCAGTGGACATTAATTGGCAATGTTTGCATTACCATCTTAGATTAGATGATTTAGTCTCCATGCCCATATAAACTATGGGAATATTTCTTCCAAATTACATTGGAAACATACTAGCAGGGCAGTGTGCCGAAGCTTGGCACAGCAACTGCCCATGCTGTACTAGCTTGTTAATATTTATTCACATGTGCATCTGTCATTTTATGTTGCTAAAGGGAGGACTTGGGGTTTAGATCAACAATCATAAAAACCTTCACAAGCTCTCTTCAAACATTTTGAATATGTAATGTTTGATGTTGATAATGTAATATAGCACCTTTATCATAGTGAATAACAGTATTAGGACCAGCTAGATTATTGATGATATTCTCCCAATGGCAGGTACAAAGGGAAGAGTTACCGTGCCACTGTGGAGGTTGTGAGAACAGCAGATCGGGTGGCAGATTTCTGTAGAACAACCTGCATCAAACTGGAATGCTGTCCAAATCTCTTTGGCCCACAGATGGTGCTAGATAAGTGTTCAGAGAACTGCTCTATCCTGACAAAGACCAAATACAGTGAGTAGATACTAGGGTTTTTTGCCAATGTAGTGATCTTCATCTAGACAGTGCCTTTGATCCAGAAGGATCTCAAAATGTGTTACAAATTATATATCACTTCATTCACCCTAATGAGCAGCCCAAGTGCTAATGATATAGACCTAGATACCCGTATCTTGGATCAAAACAATGATTATCTAACAGTGAACTGCAACATCATAAAACCAACCATTAACTATTATGCCTAATGTTGTATTAATTCCTGCTGCTGATTTCTAGGACAAAAACTGATTCCTGGATACTTTCATAAAAAGTTTTATGTCACTCCTGCTACTCTGCTTTAGAATAAGCTGCTTCCATAATGTCTTTTACTAATTTGAACTCCTGGCCACAGTGAGAGTAGATTATATATCATCTCAGTAAATCTGTACAGACCCCATCACCACCATCTTCCACTCTATAGCTGATGACATTGTTTGCACCAAAAACTGTTCATTTGAGGCCTTTCTCAGAACTAAAAAAATATAATCTCCCTTTGTTGAGTGATTAACTTTATTAATAAATGCATACTTGATGTATTGTATTGAAGGAAAGAATAGACCTATTCATGTTGATGCAGCAAAGAATCCTGTGGCACCTTATAGACTAACAGACGTTTTGGAGCATGAGCTTTCGTGGGAACATTCATGTTGATGTTCTCCACAGTTGGAATTTCTGTTGGAAAGTTTTCTGTGAATGATTCCTGAGGGTTGATAAGTGATAACTAATGATGCTGAAGTTCCGTTACAATACAATGCATGTGAAACACACGTTCTTTGCTTTTGTCCATGTAGCGCACTATTATGGGAAGAGGAAAAACAAAAGGATTGGCCGACCACCAGGTGGCCACAGTAATCTGGAAGCAGGCATGAAAAAAACAAGCAAGAGGAAGAAGAGACGAAAACACTTCTTTGTCCATAAGAAAAAACGTTCTTCCACCTCAGTGGACAACTCTCCAGTTGGCTCTCCCCAGGTATGCAGCTACAGGAAACTTGCACAGTACAGATTGCGTCAGTGTTGGAATAGGACTTTGCACAGCCAGTTACCAGTTCTTTTAGACTCTGTGCAGCCAAAAAGTTACTGTAGATCAGAGAGACGAGGTGGGTGTGTCTCTCACTGGCAGAAGTTGGTCCAATAAAAGATATTGCCTCACCAACCTTGTCTTTCTAATATCCTGGGACCAACATCATTACAATAGCACTGCATGCAACTGGGAGTGTAAAGATCAGAGACTGTCACAGGACTTTTATGTATTAAATTTCCCATTCTAAATTTATTATTTCTCTTCTTCTTCAGGGTAGTGGCGGGGAGGAAGAGGATGACCAGGATGACATAGATGAAGAATCATTGAGTGAGGACAGCACCTCAGAGCAGCAAGATGAACTGCTTGAAGAGTCAGAAGTGTCGGAGAAGAAATCGCGGTCCTCCTCCCCCACGCAAAGTGAACTGTCCCACTGCCTGGCTCAGGATCAAGACAAGCGGAAGAGGAAGCTCCGGACCTTTTCCTTCTCTGATGATGAAAATAAACCCCCTTCACCAAAGGTACCTCTTAAAATACAAAATTTCTTACTTTCTCAGTGGTTTGATCACTTCCTCAGGCATGGGGAGGGAGATACCATTAATTCACAATTTTTCCTCCATTTGGCAATTTGCTGTGAATTTCACTCATCATCCTGATTGAAAGTTGCTTTTAATTTCCAGTGTACACCAGGAGCATGCTGTGTCCTGTCTTTCCAGTGCTAAATGCAAAGGCAACATTCCTTGAATTGTAAGAAGGGCTGACAGAGCAAATGTTGGCTCTACAGGTGGTTAAGATAGCAGCTGTGATGATCTTACTGGCTAATCTATTCACTCAGCCAAGGCCAAAATGTTGTTGTAAGAGGATCCTATCTTTGAAAATATTACCAAAATTATCAGCAAATTTTAGTATTTCTTAAAAATAAAAATGCCTGTTTGTGATGAAGTGACAAGCCGTTGCTGTACCAAACTGTTCCTTCAGAACTCGAGTCTGCAATTATTAAAACTTAATTTTAACATAACTGTAATGAAATGTAGTTTGATTGTATCAGAACCCACCCAAAACTTAAGAAACATGAAAATAAGAAGGTCCAATGTGCCATTGTCAGATTGCTTAAAATGCTATCAGAAGCAATCCATAAAGTTTTCAGTTCCATCTCCAATACAGGCTGAAAAGCAATACATACCACAACTTTCACTTCCATACAACCTTAATGGTGACCTCATATTCTCAGATCATCTAATAACAGAGCAAACTAACTTTCCAAATGAATAGACTAATATTGCCAAGATCACAGCTAAGGTTTTGCTTGTGTATTGTATGTGATGCTTGTAGTGCGATACAGTGATAACCGGGGGAGTTCTGCACTTGAATTGGAAAGATGCATTCTCTTAGGCATGCAAAAATAAGTGTTTTCAGGCCCTGCTGCTCTCTGGGAATCCAGGAGCAGAGAGAAATCGAGTAAAAACCTGAGATTGTGCATCACCATGCCTGGTGTCAGGCAGGGACCATGAACTTGAGGGGACTAGCACTTCCCATGCTCAAAGCAGCATACAAATATTACTAATCTTCACAACTTGTCTGGGAGAGAGTTAGCGGATACTACACCAATTTTTAAAAAAATTAAAATAATGAGTTTTGGGAATTTTTCCAAAAGCAGCACAGCAAGCCATTGGCAGAGCTGGGATTTTAGAACTCAGCACTTCCTGACTTCCGATTCTTAGCATTCCGCTGGACTATGCTGTCTCTCAAGTTCAGAGTTATTTTAGGAGCATACTATGTGAACATGGCAATATTTCTGGACATGGCAAATATAACATTTTGGGGTTTTGGGGGGTGGGTGGGTTAGGAGCTAAAGACTGAAGTTGCTGAAAAGCTGCAACTGGACAGTAACCCTCTGGAATGGAGCGTGGCTGACGTCGTGCGGTTCCTCAAATCCACAGACTGCGCCCCGTTAGCCAGAATTTTCCTGGATCAGGTATGTAACACTTTTTAAAATACATGAACCTGCTGCTGCATTATGTGCTGATTGACTGACCACATGAAACCAGTTTTAATTACTAAAGGGTAAAACATGTTACTGCAGTTTTTATAATGTTTTTGATATGGCAAAAAACTTTACACTTTGTTTTTTACAGCTTGTTCTAAAATAGAGGCATTTGATTATGTTCCGTTGCTTACTGAATGTTTTGCTATGTGATGCAGTTGTTTTCAAAAACTGACTTGGGAGAAAACCGATATGCAGCAACTAGAACAGGTCACAATGAATTCAGTGACCTATTTGAAAGAGGATATAGAGCTTGTTATACTGACCCAAATAGCACTCCCAATATCAAATGATTTGTAAATATTGTACCGTTTACTATAAATAACACTTGCAGAGTGCTTTGTAAACCTTGAAGTTTGGAGACTGCTAAATATTTGTTACCAGGCATCACACAGTGCTTTGCTGATGCATTAGCAAAGAGGAAGAGTGATAAATAAAGTAGGGAGTAGCTCCCTTTGATGGACACCCAGACAGCTAGTTAGCTGTAAAATCCCTCTTGGTAGCTGTTCTTTACTTGCTTTACCTGTAAAGGGTTAAAGTACCCCACGTAAAGGGGGGAAAAAGTGGGCACCTGACCAAAAGAGCCAATGGGAAGTCTAGAACCTTTTTTAATGGGGGAAAAAAACTTTCCCTTTGTCTGTTGTTCTCTGGGCTGCAGGAACACGGAGCAGCAATGCTATAAGCAGAAATGCTGTGTAAGATCTGAACCCGGTATGAAAAAGTATTTTCCATACCTTGAAGAAATAATTTGGATAGGGAATGTTTAGTTAGACACTGTCAGGTTTGTGGCTCTCCTCTGTGCTAACCCCTGATGCTTTTGTTTGCTTGTAACATTTAAGCTAAACCCCCAAGAAGCTAGTTTGAGTGCTTAATTTTTGGAATTGCTCTTCTAAAAACTAGCAAATGCCTATGTTCCAGATGTATTTTCTTTCTTTTTGTTTTAATAAAATTTACTTTTTTTAAGAGCAGGATTGGATTTTTGGTGACCTAAGAGGTTTGTGCATGTTGTTTGATTAACTGATAGCCACAGCTAATCTCCTTTGTTTTCTTTCTCAGCTCTTCCCCAGAGGAGGGTGAAAGGGCTTGAGGGTAGCCCACAGGGAGGAATTCCCAAGTGCTCCTCCTGGGTTCAAATGGGGTTTTTTTGCATTTGGGTGGTGGCAGCGTTTACCAAGCCAAGGTTAGAGAAGCTGTATCCTTCATAGTTGAATACAAGCCTGGAGTGGCAAGTATTAATTTTTAGAATCTTTGCGGGACCCCTCTTTCTGCACACGATGTGACAGAGTGGGAATTCAGCCTTGTTTATCACAGGGAGTCATTAGGGAAAAAATTTTAATGCATATTTAAGAGGGTATCAAAAACACAGCACAAAAGAGAGAATCCTTTTAATGTATTTTTTCATATTACATCTACCTTTCAAAGGTAGATTTTGCCAGTCTTGCCTGTTAAGTGCCCAGTACTACAAATTGCCAGGCCCCTCCTGGGTGGTGAACACAAATTTTGCTAAGGGCATAATATGAAGGCTGTAGGTATTATTGAGGGTGTAATTTGGCCTGCATAACCTGTATTACAGTGTGGGGATGCATGAGAACACAACCCAGATTGCTTCTCTGAACACAGATTGAGTTTGCAGGGCTAGAAATTAGGGGGAGAAAATCCCATTACTTGTAAACTGAATACATTTTCTTTGAAACCATTGAGACAGTAAGGATGAAACCATATGATCCCTTGTTTAGACAATTTAGAATGGACCTGCACTTCAAGATGAGGAAGGAAGTGGGTAATGAGAGGGAGATTTCTAGCTAACTGAAACAGCACAAGTGAAAGAGCAAATTCCTAGGGGTAGAGAGTCGTGAGCTGAAATTTAAGGAAGCTAAAATTTGAATGGGAGTAAATGAGCAACTAATTCTGCCTTATCAATGTTCTGTTTGTCTCCTGACAGGAAATAGATGGTCAGGCGCTTCTCTTGCTCACCCTCCCCACTGTTCAGGAGTGCATGGATTTGAAACTTGGGCCAGCCATTAAACTTTGCCATCACATCGAAAGGGTCAAACTTGCTTTTTATCAGCAGTTTGCTAACTGAGGGGTGGCCAAATGGAAGTGGACCTTTGGAAGCACAACTGCAGCAACATGCTCCTTCCTTTCTGGTGGGGAAAGCCAAATGGGGTTAAACATCTGTTCAGCCACAGTTTTGCACTTTGAGGGAAGGAAGACAACATCTGGAGCAAAATATCAATGCCAACATAGCCGCTACCCTACCAGCTGGCTGCTAGCTTGAGAAGACGAGTCTCTCATTCTTTTGATCATGTCTTTTTTAACTTTTAATAAATGGTTACAGAAACATTTCCTATAAGGAGACAGACGTTTCAAGAGTTCTGGTGGTACAGAATTAAAAAAGATAAAGGAGAAATGGATGCCATGTAAGTGAGAAGGCAGCTACTGGAAAATGTTTTTCCTACTCCTAACCAATCAAGAACTCCATTTCCTTTCCCTGAAAGAGAACATTTGCTTTAAGACAGCACTGACTTTGGGATGTGCTTTTTACACATCGGCGCTTTTTTTTTAATTTAAATTAGCTCATTGTCAGGACAATAATGTGGCCACAGGGTTCTGAATGTATGGTATAGCAAGAGTTGTTTCTTTTATATTAGTGTTTTTGGATTCTTTTTTTTTCTTTTTTCTTTTTTTTAAACTACCTCTGCCGCCTGCACAGTAAAAGTGATTACTGAGGATGGGAGGGGGTTAATTCTTTTGAGAAGTTCATTGGTAGCTGTACAGCAGCTGCTGTTCCTTAGAGAGATCTAAAGCTCAAAACCTTATCCCCCATGGAGTTCTGATCTCCAGGTAAGCTCTGTTCCAAAGCTTTGACTGAAAACAGCATACATTTGTTTGGCACTTCAGGAGCATCATCTTTTTCTTTAAGAGGAGTTTGGAAAATATAATGCTTTACGCTCTCTCTCTGTTTTGGGTGGGAGAAAGAGAAAGGGCTCTCTATTCTGCATCCTGGCTGTCAGGTAGAATTACTGGACCTATCTTTTAAAAACATGGCTTGAATCTCCTTGTCCCTTTTCTACCTGTACAAAGTAGCTGGGATCATAGCAGAGCATATTAAATGCTGCTCTTCTCCCTGCCGCCCACTACATGAACCTCAGGTCCATGTGTAAACTAGGAAAATTCACCATCAGTTCAGCTCCACCAGAGAAAGCAAGAGTGGGAGCTTCAGTGTGGACATGACTCAGGGTTTTTTTGACTCAGAGAAGTCCATTTGGCAAAAGTGATTGAAAACTAAGCTCTGTCTACACTAACTTCTGCCAGTGGAGCTGCACTAGTGGTGAACTACGTGTCAGGCCTGAATGGAATCAGATAGCCATCATAAGGAGCTCTGTACAGCTGTTCTCTTCATAAGCTTTTAGTGGGCAACAGAGCCAACCTTACTGTCTAATACTGCTGTGTAAAATGGCATCAAACCTCAGACCCACTTGAAAATGAACATTGAGTTCCAGATTCTATGCATTCATCATCCTCTACCTGTGTTCGTAAATGTCTGGGGGAGCATGAGCCGATATTTTACATACAGGTGGGAAATCAGAAAGCATGCCTTCCCTGCTTTTCCCTCCACCCAGACTCCTGCAGAAAGCCCTGAGGCAGGCACTAGGACACTTGAAGAAAGTAGGGGATGCCTGGTGCTTGCTAAGGGAGTTTGTTTGAGGAGGCAGTGCAGGAAAGATATGTTTAGTGGTTTCCAAGATGTATGGGAGCTAGAGGCTGGCCATAGAGGCAGTCTGAGCTCCATGCAAGCCTACTGGGTTTAGTTCCTAGGATGTTGTATGAACCAAACTGTAGGGTTCAGTTAGGGAATCCTTTGTAAACTGAAAAGTGTAGGGTTCACTTTGTCCGAGTGTCCATTCCTGGCCCATCCAAGACCCTGAAATGAATGCAGTGAGGCAGTTTTCACTGAGACCAGCTCTGGATAAGCAGAGGGTTTCTTTTGCTGCAAGTCCCTTAGAATAGTTCAGTCAAGGCAAAAATATTTAGAAATGTGCTAAATTCCAAAGAATCCTTCTCCACCCTAAAATAAAGATCTAAATGTAAGACAAACTATTTAACAGTTAATACCCTTTGGGAGGGGGGAGGTTTGAGATTGAGATGCACACTCCTTTCTTTTGTTTTTCAATCCATAGCTAGCAAGGTTTAAAACATATTTTTATTGAAATCATGTCCCAATCCCCTCCCAATATGCATCTAATAATGGAAATTTTGGTTCTTGATTTTTCCCTTGGGGAAATGAAGTGACTTTTGGCACTTTGCCTTGACAGACTTGACCAACATGCAACATCAGGCTGGACGATCATACAGAACAAGGTTTCCAAGGCCCTCTATTAAGTGAAGGAAAAGCTGACTCCAAACTCTGTTGGCAGCTTTGTAGCCAAGACTGCTGCATTTCCTTCTTGATAAAAATGGGTGTGCTTAGGTAGATGTCAGAAAAGTACAGAACTTAAACATAAAGAGATATTTAACAAACTTTTTTATCACAGAGTCTAGGGCTTTTGTTTTAAAGTATAAATTTCATACTCCATTTGTCAGCTGCTTCAGAGGCCAGTGAAGTAGCTACAGGTCACTGTGGGCATGTTTTATAGGCTGATTTTTCTGCCTCACTTTGGAAGGCATTTGCAGTCTGGTCCCAATGGGATCCACTTTTATTTGAGTTTTCAAAAGGGATGTTTTCCATTGTTTGTGTATAATGTTTCTATGCTGCACACATGTTCTTGTACACTTCACTTCCTGGGGAAAATGTACTCTGTCTTTATTGCTAGATTTAAAGGGGATATTTGGGATTGCCTATGGATGGTCTTTTCATTTGATACTGTTTTAAAAGATCCTTTTCCATCTACAATACAAAGAGGTATTTTGGCTTATATCTATTGATCTTACACTGACATGACTTGAAATAGGCTCACGTGCTACTGTAGTTCCTTTGTTTCTGCAAAATTAGATAGCTTTGAGTAGTTTGTTGGATGAATCTTGGCATTAGGCTAATCATATCTTCATCAGCAGGAGTTGCTGTGACCTGAACTGGCTTCAGGGATTATTCTGTATCCACTTGCCATAAGTGTTGCATGGGAGGTGGGCAATGGTGTTTTGCACGTCTCTAGGGAATCTTCGCTACAGGAAAATGAGCTCCTTATTAGGTACCACTCGTACATACAAAGGTAAAGGAGGCTCTTCCATGGCTGACCAGTTGAGGAGCACAGGATTTGCTTTTCCTGCCTCCCTCACTTCTTTTCATATTATAAACTTGAGTGGCTGCGTTATACAGTCTGAGATTAGCACATCATAGCTTTAGGAAACTTGGGTGCTACCCGCATAGTATTTGCTTATGGGGCTACATTTAGCCATGTTTAGCAAGCAGATTTCATTAGCGGGCTGGTGTATTGTACTCCATGCGCTAGTAGAAAATGAGCCCATAGCAAAGGGGTGCTTGGTCTCTAAAAATGTGCATGTTTTAACATCCCTTGGATGGCAAGTTAACATGTCCCATTTATTGTCAGGTTCAAGAGCCACTTTTAGCCGACTCTCCCAAACAGGCAGAGATGAAAGGAAAGAGACCCTTCCAAAAAGGGAAAGGTACAAGACTGATCATACTGATCTAAAGCTACTTTCATTTTTTTCTAGCATTTTAAAAAAAAGCAAGTAACTTTCTGGGGAACCAGGTAGAAAGCCATTCGCATTTCAGGGTGGTACAGAATGCCCGTGAGCTTACCAGACCCTTATGGATTTGATAAAGACTGCATGTTCGATGGGACTCAGGTGTAGTTTTTAGATTTCTGCCTATCACAACACTAAGAGTTCTCTGTTGTGGTGACAGACTTTGATGCTCGATTTCCTATTCCCAATTCTAATGATATATAGAGAGAAGAGAGGACTGTTAAGTTGCTAAGTTCAAAGCAATATAAATATATTTATTACTTGCAGGACTTAGCACTCCATTTTTCCACATGATGTACAAAGATTTTATATATAACTAGAATGAGGCTTGATTGGCTTATGAGATCTTGATGGCAGCCAGATAGGTTCTGCAAACCCATCAAATTCTGCAGTTTGATTGGCTAGGAAATGGATGCCTTCGCAAATCCACCCCACTGTTGTGTTCAAGACAAAAGAGCAAAGCAAGTATGTTGGCAAAAGAAAAGTCACTGGATTAGGTAACCTTATCATAAAGCCAAAAATATGATACTGTACATAGCTTCTTCCTAACCAGCTGCTGTAGGACTGGTTACTGCCCTACTGTGAGTTTTGAATACATTCACTAAGCACAGAGGCACAGTCCTCAGAGATATTTAGGCTCCTAACTTCCATTGAAATGAGTGGAAGTTAGGACACTAAATACCTTTGAGGATCTGGGCCAATGTAACTGAGTATGTCTGAAGGCTTCTTAAATGTTGGTTGAAAACTCCATTTCAAATTAATAATGTGCTGAGCCACATTTTAGTGTGTTGCCTAACTTTTCCCAAATCATACAAATAGCCTTGTTTTTTAAGGCAGCCTTATGGGTGAAAGTGTAGAGTGGGTCTTGGATACACTGATTACGGTATAAGCTTCATTATTGTAATTTGCCTTTTTTTAATATCATATTTGAAAATTGACCAGCAAAAATGGAGTATAAGATTGGTAGGACTTCAGTATCTCCATGCTGGATTCTAGCTAACCATAAGTTGGATCTGTCAATGTTCTGAAGCATATCACACACGGCAGATGGAATTGTTTGATCAGAAGACAAACGAGGTCTTTTTAGTCTCTCACCAGTGGTGAGAGGCTGAGCCCTAAGCCATGGAAGTCAGCAGATCTCACTCTGACAAACTTCAGAAGCAGAGGATCTAAGTGACTTAGCACAATCAAGCTGACACCTGTAATTGACTCTGCTGTCTCATGAGTACCTGTGAAAATCTCCAGCATTGCCCAGGGTGAGGAAAACAACTCAGATCTGGCTTTAGTGGTGAGGCTGGAGCTCTCAGTCAAGCAGGGTGATGCATAGATGAGTTTGTGAAGTCCAGGAAAAAATGAATACTGCCCCTTCCAGAAGTCGTCTGGCTCCAGTTTCCAAGAAGCCTCATGGGAAGATATTTTCTGTGTTTCTCTTGAGGTCTCATGTTTCTCGTCCCTGTTCTTTTGTTTGTTTTTCTTCTGTTAAAGCCTTTGTAGACAATCAGAGGTCTGCTGGGAGACTCCATCCTGGCTAGTATCATCACCATGCATAGGCCTCTTTCTTATACTAAATCATTGGAATTGATGCACTTTTCCTGTACTTTGCCTTTTTAAATTAGCTGCTTGTTCTTCAACCAACCGACCAACAACAAAACCCAATTTAAATGCATATTGTGTTTGTGTCCTTCCTGCTTGCTTTTTTTCATTTTTTATATAATATATGCATTGAGAGTGAAATATGAAATGGAGGAGAAATATGCACAAGAAAATATGCCTATCTATTTCGATTTTTTGATAGGTATAGCAATTGAATCAAAAAGGTTTTTAAAAATATTTTGGATGAATATTTTGCTTCTTTCTCTATAAATAAGAGTGTACAGAAGTTTGTGGTATATTATGACAGTTTTAAGTGGTTGCAAGAAAATTAAAAAACAAAACAAAAAACAGTGTTGCAGGGTTGTTTTTGTTTTTACTACAGTTGGGAGTAATGTTTAGTACACAAGATGGAAATCTGAGAAATCAGGAAAAAAATCCCTTTCCCTTTCCAATATAATATTTTGGAAACTTCAGATAAAAGTTAACTGCAAAGTACTTTCTAACATCAATTGACTAAGCCACACAATTCTTCTGTTAGTAGTTTTTCTGAGGTTGTGCAGCCCCATCAAGTGCCAGGTCCTGTTCTTTATCTATGCTTGCTTCCTTAGGGAGGAAAGTTTTGGTGTTCTGTAAGTTGGAAAAATTGAGGCAGAGAAGGATGGTGGCTTCCCCAGATCATACAGTAGTTCAGTGGTGGAGATGAAAATAAAACCTTAGGAGTCTTCTGATCCATATTCTTCATTGCTTTCCTTTAGCTGAGTACAAGAGAGCTGTTAAAGTACAATTAAAACCAAACCATGTGGTAGCCTAACTATGCTACTGCTGGCACTCCATCGGAACAGAATTTATTTTTATTCATTTAAGTCTACACTTAAAAAAATAAAAAAAAATCTGGCTAAGCTCCATCTCAATATCCTGAGTTTCACAGGGCAACTCTGATTTTAAAAAATAGCATTCCTTTCATGAGGTTTTTATACTGGTTTTCAGTAAATGAGTGCCTTACAGTTTGTTCCCCTGCGTACAGCTTAATTGCCCTGTACAAATTTTACACCACACACTTAAAACAAGTGAGATGTACCAGTGGGAGTGGGATAGAATTGCTTCTCCTACATTGAACTGAAATCCTGTATATTAAAAGATATTTTTAAATTACATCGATATTTGCTTATATAGCACCTTGCATCACAGAGATGCCTAATATTTTGCAAATTGTGTATTCAGTGAAAACGGTCTTTTGCCCTTTTAAAGTCTGAGCTTTGTCAGAGGGGAGTCCCACGAGAGCCATGTCAGCTTGCAACTACCGTGAGCCCTACAGTAGGTGTTACAGGAGGTGCTCAATTGGAAGCGTGGGGCTCCTTGGTGAGTAAAAACTTGGTCCCAAAGCTATAACTTATTTCTGTGAGGTGTCCAATGTTCTGTGCATGCCGGATGCTGTGTAAGTTTAACCAGCCTGAGAGTCCTATTCATGGAAAATACAGGTACAAAGGCCTAATGGAGTTTATAACCATCCAAGTCATCAGAGCTTGGAACTTGCATGTGCACCACTGATGAAATACAGGAGTGTACTTACTCATGTAGAGTGGTGTTGTTAAGAGGGTGCAGTGCTAGACAGTACCGTAGTCCTTGTGGCAGTGATGTGTGTGAATGTTACCCCTACCAGGTGAGCTACTGTTTGGTGAGCTGTGCCCTACTTCAATCCTTTTCACCCTAGGTTTTGAAAAATTATATTTGTTATTGGAGTCCTCTTTATTTCTTCAGGTGCTTTTGAGCTCCAAAGCACTCAGAAGCGGGGGGGGCTGTCTTGTTCAGCCTTTGCTACCCCATTTCCACTCAGACTTCATTTCTCTTTGCTCCGGTCACAAACAGGTAATTGTTACTGCCTGGGCTGTTTACTTACTGAACCACTAGCCATGCTTAAGTTCACACAGTTAAATCCTTTCAGTGCAACTCAAAACACAATAGTAGTGACCCAATGATAATTGGAACGGAGAGGCAACATGCCATACTTGGTTTTTGCCCATACTCAGCACTCTAGAAATTTCAAAAGTTCAAAAGAGATTCCTTTTCTAGGTATAAGCTTGGGGGTGACCCTGCCAGCAGGTAGGGGATCTTGGGGGACAACTACTGCACTGGTGGGTTGCAAAATAAACTTTATTAAGAAAATGCAAAAAACAGGGAAAATTCAATTGTGAGGGGTATGGGGTTTGTTAAGGTAGACAATTGGGGAGGGGTTTCTTATAGTAAATAGTATAGGGGGTTTCAATAGTGGGGTACCACACAGTGGGGTACAATACACTTGGTAACCGATTAACACTGAAATATAAATGTAACAGGTAGCTAACAATTTCTTATGTAAAGTGTGTGTTACAGCAGCATATAACCAACTAACAGTTATGGAAAAAATGTGTTAAATATCCAACAACTCTAGGTAAAAGTGTGTCACAGTGGTATAAATGTAAAATGTGAGGTGTGTTAGAGAGAAAAAGGGTAACCAATGGGGTTTTATGCTAGACTTTAGTAATACAATTGAGGTTTGGGGGCAGTAGGAGCGGGGTGAACACGTGGGGGAAGGGATTAAAAAAGAGAGAGAGAGAGAAAGGCAGTGGTAGGGGAATGAGGTTGGGGGATGGGGGAAGAGGAGCACGTGAGCAGAGAGCAGAGGGAGGTTTAAACTCAGGGAGACACAGAGAGCAGACAGGCTGCAAGTTTTAAACAGTGACTGGGGAGCTCGGGGAGGGGCAGCGGGAAGACAGATTTAACCACAATTATACAGAACACAGCAAAATCTTATCTATGATCTAACTTAACCAAGACTACACAAATTAGCAAGTAACAGAACACAATGCA
Organism: Chelonoidis abingdonii; assembly: GCF_003597395.2. NCBI lineage: Eukaryota > Metazoa > Chordata > Testudines > Testudinidae > Chelonoidis > Chelonoidis abingdonii. Next base: position 25,938,436 of record NC_133784.1, on the reverse strand, counting down.
ACAATTTTTTAAACCTAACTTACAGAGCACAATACAAACAATTCTCTAAACCTAACTTAACCACAGCTATGCAAAATGAAATTACAACTTATCTAGACTAAGAACCTGATTCTAATAGGTGCACCTTAGCAGCAGTGGGGAGGGGGCGCTGCAAGCTGGCAGTCCAGGAAGGCACAGCTTAGCAGCAGCACAGGCTTATTTTTAGCAGCAAAGTGCTGCGGAGTTTAAGAGAGGTTTTAAGGCACAGACCAAGGTTTAGCTTGAGTCTGAGTGCTGGGGAGACAGAGCCAGCAGCTAAAATAATAAAATAAAAGTACAGAAAGTTTCACAGAGGGATTCTTACCAGCCCCAAAGGAAGCAGCAGAGGTAAAAGCAGCAAGATCATCACAAGGCTAGGTACGGTCTCAATAATCAGGAGATCTCTCAGGCAGCAATTCGTTCTTCGTGGGGAGAGGTTTTCAAAAAACGGGGGTATGCTCAAAAATAAAACGAGAGCGGAGAAAGGACCCCCCAGAACCCCTGGCTGATCAGACCAGGCAGCAATGCAGGAACCTTTCTGAGGTCTGATCAGAAAATGTCTGGTTTTAAGGGCAAACTTAGGCAGTCTCCCACCAGTACTTCTGATTGGCTCAGAGGCAGGGGAAAGAGAAAAAAAAAAAAGGGGTGAGCACAGAGACATGTCTGGGCAGAGTCCTGTGCAGTAGGTGACTCAAAAGCACATGAGGCCTATGACTCATGCCCAGGACCTTAAAAACACAATAGGCCTTGCAGCTGGACATTGTCTACCCTACACCGAGCCCAGGTTTAACAAGGTGATAACAGGACTAACCCTTTGAACAGGGCAGTGGTCCCACTTAGCACAAGTGGCCATCCCTTTGAGAAGGGCAATGGCTCTTGGTAAACAACTTTAAGGGGCCCTCCTTTTGAAAAGGGCAGTGGCCCTGGTAAACAACTTAACAGCCAGGGAGGGGCGGCCACAGGAGGAGAACAAAATGGAGTATGGGGACAGCTGTAAGAAACAAAATGGAATAGGGGGATAGCTGTAACACAGGGGGAGAAGGGAGGAGAGAGAGCATTTGTCACTTACATCCTTAATATTCAGAAAATCAATGATTATTTGAGTTTCATTTCAAGTTGTCTGCAAAAATAGCTTGTGAGAGAGAGTTTATTTGCCCTCTAGCAGACACCTAGCAAAAAATGGGCATTTTCTTTTTGTTTGTGTGTGTGTGTCTTTCTAGCCTCAGCAAAGCAGATGTCGCATCATTGTCAGGTGAGGTATGAGGTTCAGTATGGGTCGAGAAGGGATGTTAGTTTTTCACACATTTCACAATGATTCATTGCTATCAAGAACTATTCTTAACAGAGAGACAGACCACACCAAGTGTGTCATAATCTGACCCTTAATGCAAGTTTATTCCTTTTGAATTTTTTTCCTTAAGAGGAGCTCACTCTCCTCCAAACTTCTTTTTATTCCTTGCCCCTTTACTATGTGGAGTCAATGACTTATAGCCTTCTGCCAAAACTCATGATCTGTCATGTAGATTAGTGTGTGTCCTGTCCATCAATATCCAGTCAATATACCAAATCTCTGGCCTCTCCTTTGGTAGTCTTCCATCCACAATCATTGCAAGAGCCATCCTACCAGTATAGCTTTCAGGTGTCTGCTGCATATGCCCATACCAATGTAGCCTAGCCTCCCTAACTTGTCTTCATTTGGAGCAACTTCATTAGGCTACTTACAACCTTATTTCATTTCCTGTCATGGAGTGTCCAACCATTTGACCATCTCAGTATCTTCATTTCCATGGTGTAGTACATACTGACTTCCTTTCTTGTGGCTGACCAAGTGTCTGTTCCATACATTAAAAGGGATTGAATTACTGTTTTATATACTCTGCATTTTAACTTTGATATTTTTGTCACAGGGAACTGGAGACATTCTCCTTCATTCTATCTGTGTTTAATTCATGGCTCATGTTAAATATTGCTTTCTACTGTTCTAGGGTTTTTCAGTTCTCCTATATCTCTTTGCTCTTCCCTAGCATCTAAAGATCATAAAGCACTTAAATATTTATGGATGAAGCTGCACAACACCCCAATGAAAAGTACTCCTATCCCTCCTTGGCAAATGGTGAAACTGAAGCTGAAGAACTGGCAATCAAGTGATTAGTCTGTGGTTGTAGAGCTAGTCTGTGGCTGTGTTGCAAAGAGAGTTCATATCTCTTGTCACTAGTCCCTTGATTTAGCCCAAACACACACTCCCATTCAATTTGAACATGACAATAAAATTGCTGCTGCCAGCTCATGGCTACTTGAATTACTGTGTATGATCAATTGGCTAAATGACCCAGAACATTCAATCCTCTGATAAAATGCAAAGAGCTGTCAGCTTCCAAATTCAAGTCAACAGAATGAGAGCATCTTGCTGGCTCTAAGAAAAGAAAACCAGGCCAGAAGCTGCCCAACTCATTTGCCTTGTTAGTTATGAGGCTGCCACACTCTCTGTAACCCACTGAGAATTACTATCCATAAGGCCAATGCACATGAAGACTTACATAAGACTTTCAGGTGCAGAGGATGGATAAAAAACACATTGTAATTTGGTACTTAATTTCAAAATGTATTTAAGTGCTGGTGAAAGGTGTTGAGTGGATGATCCTGGAGAAGGAAGTCCTTTAATCCTACAGAACAGCAGCATGGTTAGTTACAGTGTCAGCTACCCAAAGCCTTGCATGGGTGCTAGACCTCCAACTTGGAAAGACTACATCTAAGGGTGAGAAGTGTTCAGTCTTTATAGCCATTCAGTCTTTTAACTCTTTGACACAACTGTCAACAATAATGTTCATTATTCTGGTTGTAGTGACTTGAGCAATGGACATAAATAACAGAGGGGGTTCAGACCCCCACTTTGTTGTATCTTAACCTTCTTATTCTTCTTGCAAACTCAGACATTTTGCAAGGCACAGCAGAGTGTGGGTAACTGTCATTCTCTCTAAATTACTCTTCTAACTTCTTATGCCAGTTCTCACAAGTAAATTAGAGCACACCTTGCTGTTACTCCTACATCAATACTTTGCTAAGTGAGATGTTTTTTCTCTCCAGTTATAGCAGCTCTTAGTGTTACAAAACTATCTTATAATGTAAGATTGTCCCTTATAAGCCAATACCTACTGAAAATGAGGATCTAAACATTAAGCTGATTTTTGCCATAATTTTGCAATGTGGTTAAGATGCATAGTTTGATGGAATTAAACAGCTTGGCCTTTGACCTAAATATTCCTCTTGAAAATGGTGATCGGTACTGTTACTCATTGCTTCTTCAGTTACTGTGCAATTAGATTCTCTTTAGAAGAGGAATATTGCTTATTAAGGGCATATTTACACTTTTGGACCAATCAATCCAGCGGGGGTTGATTTATTGTGTCTAGTGAAGACGCGATAAATCGACCACTAAGCATTCTCCGGTACTCCATCGAAGCAAGAAGCATAGGCAGAGTCGATGGAGGAGTGTCAACAGTCAACCTACTGCAGTGAAGACATCAGTAAGTAGATCTAAGTGTGTCGACTTCAGCCATGCTATTTTCATAGCTGAAGTTGTGTAACTTAGACCGACTTTAGTTTGCTCCCCCCCGCACCCCCCGGTGTAGACTAGGCCTATAGAACTAAGTCCCTAGTTCTAATGATCTCAAGCTTACTTAGTTTAGGGGTCTGAGCTACAATGTCTGGCTTCACATAATAAAAGTCTACCAAAAAACAGCCTGGCGCAGTTCTGATCCAGGGTTTGGTCCATCATAGAACACCCACTGTGAAATTCAGATCCAGGTTTGGATACTTAAGTGAAGTTAGAGGGTGTTTGGATTATCTGAGATAAAATTCAGGTTAATCTCTAGGAATATTACAATCTGAAAGCTAGTTAGCTGGCTGCTAAGTTATGTCTCTAGTTTTGTTTCTAATAGACAATGGAAAAATACTTGTAGAACATTAATGTGGCTGAAGGCTGAACATTTCTCAGTGCTTTATTCAGGTAAGTTGTAAAAAATGTAATTCCCCCTCTCTACCTACAAAGGTATACACGCTACAGTCAGACTGTCCTTTAGAAAAACATGTAAATCATTCTCATAGTGCGATCCCAGTACATTTCAAAGGGGTCCGTTAACATTCAATATCTGTAAATATGCAACTATCTATAAGTATTTATTTAATTTATAATCCACTCAAACCAAATAATGCTTTACTAAACTGTTGAAGAATGAAGAGGTCTGTCATATCTTTTAAGTAAAGCTAAGTGTAGACAAGGGTGTGGAATTTGTAATGGGATACTAATGTTAGTTCTTGGTGACTGCTTCTCCCTCTGTCTGTGGTCTTGGTTCAGTTCTGAATGGGAGTTTATCCACCTCACAAAAGCAGCCACCACACATAATGCTAGTTCTCTTGCTTGCTGGAACTCTTACCCAAGAGGTCAAGAAGTGAATAGGCATGGTCATTGAACTCAGCTTTCACTTACTGAGCCATGTCCCTTCAGTAGTGCAGGCAGACTGCACTGGTCATATTGTGTCTCTGCTGTAGATAAATTTAGAAATACAGGCTACATACCACTAAATAATAATAAGCACCAAAAGAGTCATGCCCTTTTTGGAGAGAGGTGCTATTGCTACTTTTATAGAGAACTACGGCTCCTGGAGGGCAAGGGTCACAGCAAGGCATAAAACTCAGGCATGCTGATTCCTAGTTTCATTTCAATGACGAATTTTTCCTGTGACAATGGGATGGAGAAGGGCATTTATCAGAAATGATAGGGGACAGGAGCTCAGAGAAAGAAATGTAGCAACCACTTTGATCACATTCTATCTCGGATGTGTGTGAATAGCTCTTTCCGCCATCAATGAGAGCCTGGCCTGGACAGCAGAGTATAGTGCTTAAACTTCATCAACAAGAAAGAAAATAATGTTGAATTAGACAGACACTTTGGTACATCTGAAAACAAACCAAAACAGTATCAAGATCAATTTACTACCTCAGTTTCTGGTATTTTTAAGCTAACTGTTGTTACTCCTGTATTAAAATTTAAAACAAAAAACCTAAGCACATCTATTACTTTAACACACAGTCAATAGCATTAAGAAAAATCAGAAGAAATTAAAACATGAGGGAAGAAGAGGCATTTACAGTTGAATCAATTTATATGGTGCCTACTGTAAGGTGGAAACGCACTGCACAAAATCTGCCAACAAAACAAATCACTCTGTCCAAACATCAAAAATTGGTGCAAGGACAAACCCAAAAAATCATCCAGCAAATGACATGCTAAAATTTTGGCTGCACACAAAACATCAAATACTCGAGTTATTTGGTTCTAAAATGTGATAAACAATAGAAAATTCCTATGTTAAACCTGGGACAAAAGAAAACAAATTGTACAATTATTTATGCAGTGCCACAGATCTGCATGATACACTATATACGTTTTTTAAAAAATCCCTGCCCTAAAGAGTTTCCAGTAAAGGCATAGACACTGTGCCACAAGCAATACCACAGGCAAATAGGAAATGGAGAGGAGAAAGTAGGACAAATTCCCTTTTTAAGACTCAGCATTTGTTTTGGTAAATTATGCATGCTTCTGCTCTCCTTGCACCCTCTAGTCTCTTCCATCCTTCTCCTTGTTGCTGCCGTATTTCCTATTATGCATTTATATATTTTACACACACACACACACAAACTATGTTAAAAGGACATTATTAAGGCTGAAAGTCAAGCACTGGAAAGTTCTGACATGCCAGCTATTTTAGGATACAGTCTTTAATTATATGATCACTTTATTTTCTTTCTTTCTGATTAAAAGAAACACCAAGCAAGAACATCTCCTTGAGAAACATATAGCATTAATGCTAACAATGCAACAGCAGATGCCTTAGGAATTTAAAAGTGCAGTATAGTGAAAACAAGATCATAATTACATACCTACCTACTGGTTTTCTCCCAGGCTCAGCTTCATGGCTGCCCCCAAGGAGATCTCCCCACTTACCTCCCAAGCTCTCTCACCTCTTTTAAATTATCCATAAAACTATTTCCAGGAATCCTCTCCCCAATAATCTTCACATCCTCCCTCTTGCACTGTTATGCTATATGGTATCCTGTCTTTCATAGATTGGGACAGGTATCACGTGTTTGCCTCTCAAGAAACATATAGAATTATATCCATGTTATAATAATTCCTATTTCAAAGAAAATTCTTCTAATTTCCTATTTAATGGTTGTATACATTATTTCAAACTAATGGAGAACAAAATGTGAATGCTTGAGGTTTTTCAGTCACTTTTGTCAACTAGGCTGAAATGATTGTTGTGCTGATGTATGGTATAGATGAAAGAGTTTCATTTACTGCTGTGTAATGGACTCAATTGTCAGTCAGAACAGGACTGCTATCCAGATACTTGAGCAGCAATAAGGATTCTGTCGTCAGCCCTGCTTTAGTATCTTGGTGCTGACCTTGTGTAGTGAAGCAGGGAAAGAACTTCATGTTTTAAGTGCTCAGGTCATATGCTATGTGGAACTAAATATTGCTGATAAAAAGACTCAGCCTCTATACTTAAGTAATGCAATGTTGGAAATGTGTCCATAATTGTCAGTGTGACCAGTCCCACTGGGCCAGCTGAGGTCACTCAAGTAGGGTGAACTGCAAAGAATGAGGCGGCCAAACCCCAAAACTGGTGGATAATTCAATACTTAAATTTACCAAGCCAGCATAAAACAGCTTCTTTATTACCTCACTAGTTATTCAGAAGTTGATAACACAGTTTACTTAAAGTACCCAGCCTCAAGACTCCATCCAGGTATCCAAGTCAAATATGATGAAGATTTCTGAAAATCTTATTTCATCATATAAAAGAAAAAGATTCTACCAATCCCAAAGGATTGGACACATTACCTCCCACATTAATAAATATTCCAGATCTTACCCAAATACACACTACAGCCACTTCTTATTAATTAAACTAAAATTTATTAAAAAAGAAAAGAGAGTATGGTTAAAAAATCAATATGCATACAGACATGAGTTTAATTCTTGAGGTTCAGATACATAGCAGAGATGGTGAGCTTTGTAGTTGAAAAGAGTTCTTTTAGAATTTAGTTCATAGGTTATAGTCTAATGTCCAATATCACCTTCAGAGAGTACCAGCATAACTGCGACCTCAATCTTGTGACTTAAACTTCCCCGATGAAGTTTAAGCAGATCTGAGATAACAGAATCTGGACCCAACCATCTTTTATTCAGTGTTCTAGCATCAGCTTGACCACACAGTCCTGGGTAAACAATAAGCTTTTGATGTAACCTGCTGCTTCCTAAACACCACCAGTAATTGGTTACACAAATTAACATAGGGCAATTTATCCATTAGGCAGTCTATCACAGACTTCAGAGACATTGACATTATTTCACCCAAGATTCATCTAAATGTTAATATTCCCTTTTGATTGCTGACTTAGTAGCTATAATGGCAGACAGGAACTGTCCATTTACACAGGTAGCATCTAAGATGCACACAATTAATAATACCTCTAATTTCTAACAACATAGGCTAGAACTTTAAAATGCAAACCTATTTAGCATGCAATGGCCCTAATTAACATTTCTAACATGTCTTTAAAGGTCTGCTTTGGGTTAGTTAGCCTGCAAGCTGTTTAATTCTTTCTGGCCATGAGTTATATTTTGTGTAAGATTTGTCACAATTATATAACAGTGGAAGCAATAATTATTTGCATGGTTATATTTTAATCAGACAACATCAGTCATCCTAAATTTTCAAAAGTTATTAGAAGACGAATTGGTAAAAACAACCCAAATGTGCACAATTTTACTCTACAGTTGTATTTATTTTGGGGGAGGGGGGAGTGTTTTGTTTCAGAGAAGTCTTAAATGGATTAAGAATTTTTTATTTCTCCTGCTTCTGGCAATGTCCTCAAAACTCAATTAAACATTGTCTGTACAAATTCAGCCATAGCTTTAAAAAAACGTATTTGAATATGGAGATTAGATTCCATACACACACATATCTGAATTTTTAAAGGAGGCACAGTAAGCTATAAAGTGATGGTATCATCTACAGTCTAATTTGTTGACTGCCTCCTTACTGCAGATGTTTGTGCCTTGCACTCAGTATTTTTAATAACTTTTTTCCCCAATAATCCCCAAATCAACATGCTGGGCAATTGCTGAATCAAAGCTTAAATAAGGTACTTTAGGGGACTACTTGCCTATTTAGTTAAGCATGTGCTTAAATATGCCTCTGGATTAGGGCCAACACTGATCATATTCACTTGGATAGCTTTCTGTTCAGAGTACTTGCAGTCTAACCCATCTACTGATCTACTTTTGCCACCTGCTGGTCTAATCAATAATCTTTTGAACTGGCTTGACTGTACTTCATTTGCTAAGAATCCAGTTTTTCATCTGCAAACTTAAATCTTTTTTTTCAATATACTCATTCAAGTGATTTATTATTATGGAAATATTTTGGGTAAGTACAGTGCAGTAAGTGGCTGCTAAAAATGCTCCAAAACCCTTACCCATATTCTCAAGTCTTCATCCTGTTTTCCTTAGTCCTTAGAGTGGCCCAATTTCCATTGAGTTCAATAGGAGGTTTTGGCTGATTGAAGTTAAGTGATAACCCACCATCACTGTCACATGATATATTTTCTGACCTTAGTTTTGAGCAAAATAGAATGAGCCAGGCCTTTAGCCAATGGAGCTATGCCAGTTTATATCAGGACAGTATCTTATAGGGTGTACTTCCAGGCACAATGAAGTACCAATCCTGAATAAGGCTTATAGATCCTACCATAATATTAATACATTTGCAAGTACAGTGTCTGATGGTAATACTGCCTCATGCTGTGGGTTTCTCTAGCTGGTCCCGTCATGTGTAGAAAGCATGGAAAACCATATGAGAACAGTGGCCAATGGGAGCTGTGGGGGCAGTGCCTGCAGGCAGAGGCAGCACACACAGCTGCCTGGCTATGCCTCTGCCTAGCAGCTGAGCAAGGAGGATGTTACCATGCCACTTCTGGGGAGCCCCCTGGGTAAGCACTGCTCAGAGCCCGTTTCACCCCATCCCATGCCTCTGCCCCCTCCCACACACAAATTCTACTGCTGGGGGGGGAGGCATGGAGCCAGGTAGGGAGCCTGCCATCCCTCCCAACTCCCTCCCCCCCAGCACCAGCAGGGGTCGGGCTGCACACTGCTATCCCCTCCACCTCCCCAGCATCTAGGCCACCCTCCCCCAGCATGCATTGAGCCCCCAGGCAGCCCCCAACCCAAGTTTTATTCATGGGTATTTTTAGTAAAAATCATGGACAGGTCATGGGCCATGTATTTTTGTTTACTGCCCGTGGCCTGTGTGTGACTTTTGCTAAAAATACCTGTGACTAAAATGTAGCCTTAATAATAAGATATCATATTCTCTATATAAATTCATCAACCAAAGGTTGTGTTTATATTTAATTCCTAAGGTTAGACCTCAATAGTACCTCCCTCTGCCCGTCTCTGTTCCTTGCTCATTAAAATGGTATAGGCTGAGCTGTCAAACAAGTCAAGAATTTCAAAAGTTGGGATTCGTATACAATTGCAACCTTGGCTTTCTATTTGGAATATGAGCTGTTGCTTTGATGTGCTTGGTCATGAAAGTGCCTCGATTGGATGAGTAACTCAAGCCTTCCAATGAGACTTATCAGAGAAAGTGGTATTTTTTTCTGCAATATTGTAGAATAGGCAGATGAAGTTTACTTTCCAAGACCATTGACCCTAGCATATTAGATTGTATGAATGCACATATAAAGCAACTGTGAACAGGATGAAAACATGATGAATCTCAGACCAGCTAGTTCAGGAAGAAATAGCACTTCTACCACCTTTAATAATGACTGCATTGGTTGGCTTAAGTACATACCTTTTGCGCAGCTTCTATTCTCCTTAATATATACTGAGCCTGGGTTTTATTCTTCAAGTTTGTACAATTTCTCCTCTGAAAGAAAATCATGTGAAGGTAGGGCTGGAAGGACCCTTGGGAAGTCATTAAGTCTATTGCTCTGTGCTGATGCAGGACTAACTACACAGGGCTGCCCCGGGGAGGGAGCAATTTGCCCCAGGCCCAGCAGAGGCCCCCACAAGACTGTAGTATTCTATAGTATTGCACTTTTTTTTTTTATGGAAGGGGCCACCAAGCTTGCTTTGCCCCAGGCCCCCTGAATCCTCTGGGTGGCCCTGCAACTAAATCTAGACCCTCTGTGACAACTGTATTTTCTAATCTAGTTCTTAAAACTTCCACTGATTAGTCATCCACAGCCTCCCTTCTGTATCAGTATTGGTGGAAAGTTTTTCGTAGTATCTAATCTCTATCTTCTTTGCTGTAGCTTAAACCAGTTCTGTGTTTTCCTACCTTCAGCTGATATGGAAAATATTGATCACCCTTCTCTTTATAACTCCTTTACCATATCTGAAGACTATTATTAGATCCTCCTTAGTCATCTCTTCGCAAGACTAAACAAACTCATTTTTTTAACCTTTCCTTCTAATCCTTTTTTCTGGGGAGTTGTGTGGTGCTAAATTGTCTCAAATTTGTCCACAAGTTTCCTAAAGGGGGGAGGTGTCCCAAACTGGACACAGTACTCCAGCCGCACCCTCACCTATACCAAGTGGAGCAGCACTAGGGTGACCAGATGTCCTGATTTTATAGGGATAGGCCTGATTTGGGGGGTCTTTTTCTTATATAGGCTCCTATTACCTCCCACCCCGTCCTGATTTTTCACACTTCCTGTCTGGTCATCCTAAGCAGGACAATTAGCTCTTATGGCTCAGATATTCCCCAGAATATTAGTTTTGGTTATGTTTGCTTTGCAGCTATATCACACATTAGTTCATATTCAGTTTGTGATCTATCACCCCAAATTCCATTTCAGCAGTACCCCCACTTAGCCAGTTCTTCCCCAGTGTGGAGTTGTGCATTTGATTTTTGTCATTTTAAGTGCAGTACTGGGCTCTGCTCATTATTTAATTTCATTTTGTTGGCTTCAGACCAATTCTCTAAATTGCCCTCACTAGTCTGAAGTTTAATCCTGTCCTGCAAGGTGCTGGCAGTCCTCTCACACTTTGGTGTCATCTGCAAATGTTATAAGCATATGCTCTTGTCTAATTTGTTAATGAAAATGTTGAACCCCCTCCTGGCAGAACCCTACGGAATACACCCTCCCGGTTTGACAACGAACCCTTCATAACTAAATTACGGGGGCGGGTTCTTTAATACAAATTGTTCATATGTTCACTGTTGCAGCGCCTATCCCTTTAAGCTGAGCCCGGGAGCTGGGTTTCCCAGGGCTGGGAGACGCGTGGCGAGGCGCAGGGATTCCCTTCCGCGGGGTAGTTTGCTTTGCGGTAACGTGTTCGCAGAATTTCCCCCCGCTGGACAGAGCGGGCAAACCCCCCCATTTGCGAAGGGCGGGGGGGCGTCTCGCGCTTTCCTCCCCTGTCTGTAGAGCGCGGAGCAGGAAGACTCCCCGCCCGCTGCACATGCGGGTGGCTGGGGCCCGATGAAGGGAAAGGGCGGCGGCTGCCCCCACGGGGGCTGAACCCCCGGGACAAGCTCGCCTGTACCCGCGGGGAGCCCGCCCCAGGCAACAGCTGCTGCTGCGCTCCTGGACCCTGAGAGGCTCCGCCCCTCCTGCGCTCGAACCGTTCTCTCGTCTCCTATCTTCGCTTCTGCATCCCCTTGTTAAAGGGCTGCTAAGCCCCGCCCCCGGCTGGTCTTCCGGTTGGCTCCTCCCCTCAGGTGCGGCCTCCACCAATCCGGGGCGCGTTGTTATGTCACACGCCTGTGGTGACGTACCGCGCGAAGCGTGGGGGGTTGGTGGGTGCCCCGCACCGGAAGCGCGAGGCGCCCGCGGGGTGCTCGGTTGGTGTCATGAGTCCCTGAGGCCGTCGCGCGCCAGGGTGCCTCGCCATGGGGGGACCTCCCGCTTTGGTCTCCGCCAACGGCAGCCTGAGCCTGACAACCCGGCCCGGCCGCCTCGTTGTGTCCTCCTCGGGGGCCGGGCCTGGGGACGGGAGCCGGGGCTGCGAGAACGGGGCCTTCATGGACAGCTTCGGTATTTTCCTGCAGGGGCTCCTGGGTGTCGTGGCCTTCAGCACCCTTATGCGTGAGTGACCCCTCCCCCCTCCGGGCCTGGCTCCGCGACCTCTTCCTCCTCAGGGCCGGTCTCTCTGGCATCCCGCCCCCCCGGGGGCCGGCGTAACGGAAAAACGGCAGCCGTCCAATTTTTCTACCCGTAGCAGTTACCGCCATTTAAGTCACTACACCGGCCTCCCTGGCACCCCCCTCGCGGCAGCGACCCTTATCCTCCCCCGCCCCGCTATGTGTGATTTCGGGGACCGAGATGCCCTGCCCCCTCCTAACACCCCTGTGTGTGAGTGACTTTTGGGATCTAGGCCTGGTTCCTCTTTCCTCTTCCGCCCCCGGGTGACCAGATGTCCCGATTTTATAGGGACAGTCCCGATATTTGGGGCTTGGTCTTATATAGGTACCTATTTACCCCCCCGCCCCACCTCCTGTCCTGATTTTTCACACTTGCTGTCTAGTCAGCCTGCTTCTCCCTCCCCCCCCCCCCCGCATTCTGTCTCCTCTCCCAGAGCCTGATCTGATCTCCTGTATCACCTTTTTCATTAGTGAGCCTGTCTCCAGGACCACTCACGGCACCAGGGTGTAGCCTGGGTTCCCCTTACATCCATCAGGCACTGCTTACACACCTATTACCTTCTTATGTGAGTGAGACACCTTCTCCACAGATACCGGGGTTGCCCCTGCCTTGACTCTTCTCCCATTTAGCATCCCTTGACATAAATGTCTCTCCACAACTGAGGTCCGGTTCTGGTTTCCCACCCTTTCCTCTTCAAGCAGTACTGTCTACTTGTCCTCATCCACCAGCCTCATGCATCAAAAATGCATGTATTTCCTTATTATACTAAAAACAAATATCACTAGTAGTAAAAAGCTTTAAAAATCCTGTTTGCCTGGTGCTGTTAATGCTCACTTTATTTCTTGTATTTGTTTGTTTGTATAAAGGAAATCAATGCAATCAGTGTCACTTGTTTAGATTGAGTCTTGCTTTTGGGTTCTGTTTTATAGTGCTTGGGTGACAATGTCCCTTTAATCATTTGCACCTGCATAATATTGTGCTTTGTGAGGGGGATTTAAAATCTGGTCAGACTTTTTTCCTATCTAAAGAGTCTCTTATATGCTGTTGTCCTGATTCTGTGAATATAAGGGATGGTGCCACTGTTTGTCTGCTGCCTTCTCTTATTTGTGTTGGCCACTTTTTTCTCCAGTACTGTATGTAGAAAATAACATCACTGGTTTCCTTTTTAAGCATTGATAATCTAGTGGAATTTTTTTGCAGAAACTGTATGTCCCTTTATGGATTGTATGTGCTTCAATAATGATTGAAGTGTGTTTCCTAATTCAGAATGATGTGATCTCTTCTCCAAAAACAAATTACCCTTTCCCCAAAAGTTGGTATTTCACACCTAGAATTTGATCATCTTCCTTTCCACCGTGTTGTAATAATTTCTTTATTTCTATTTGATCTACTAGATAAAGAATCTTGGTTCTTTATTTGTCTGAAGGAACCTGCCACAACAAGATACTAAATTAATGTTTGCACTAGCAGTTTTGTAAGTTTAGCCCCTGAACAGCTACTGTAATGCAGACGAAGAAGTTGCTTACGAATGAAAATGTACTTCAAGCTGACATCTTGTGATCATTGAGGGATTGGGTCTTGATGCAGTGGCACAAGCAGTCTGTTCTGAGACTGTTTTGTTTCTGGGCTTGTCAGATGTATAATTTCTCATTCATTGAGTGAGACAAAATAACTGCACTACCAGCTTTTGGCTAGCCCAGGAACCTCAGGGATGTTGTCAGTGAGCTTGCATGTGTGCGCACTTTCCATGTACTGTTCTCAGCTCTGCTCGGATTGCTGGTTCAGCAAATCTTGATAGTACTATCCTTTGTAGTTAAGTACTGGAGGCTTGAATATCGTTGCCTCAGTAGCGCTGTTTAGGCTGCTCAGTGCTTCAGTGTTAATAGTAGTGCAGCATGTTAGTTCAGCAGACCTCGATGTTACTCATAAAGGAACACCACAGGCACAGTTCAGTGGCAGAGGTGCTGGGCCAGATTTATTGTCAACGAAGCATGGTACTAGCTCCCCGGATCAATGTCTATAGTTACACTAACACATGTATGCTTGTTACAGTGGACTCAGCTCAGTCAGTGGTGGGATTTTCCACTGCTCCCTGGACTGGACAAAGGCTTAAAGTGAAGTACCCTGACATTTATCAGCTGAGACAAACTGGAATACACAATTTACACACCACTTTATGTATTTCATGACCTCTGTTTATTACCCCCCTTCTTCCTAATATCTTTATTGTTCTTTCAAGCCATTTTATCTTGAACTAGATTAACATGTCTGTACTAGCTAAAATATATTTGTGTAACTATCTAGTGCCTAGTACACTAACAGCAGCTTTGCCAAGTTCATGTACCGGACAGTGAACTTGTAAACAGCTGTTTTAATACATGGCCTGATTTTAGTTTACAGCCTTTGGTTCAGACCTCAGATCTGGTGTGCGTGCTTGTGCGCTGGTGTCTCTTTCTCTGTCTCTCACAAGGGGGCAGTAATCTTAGTAGGTTTTTTAAAATTACTGACATTCTTTCTAAAGTCACATTTGGTTATTCTAGGTGCATTAGTGAGAAATACTCATTCTGGCTCTTATCAATGAAAAGCCATATATCAAAAGAAACCAGAACTGCAGTATGTAAGATGCATGAATAAATATTCCAACTGGAAATGTACATTTTTTTAAAGATATTGCTTGAAACCTTTTTCTTATTTCCTGGGAACGTTGGCACTCCCTGGAAAGATAAGGAAAAGGGGGTTGGGGGTGCGACACTTACCTGAGGCTTCAAGATGGGGCGGATCGGGGGGCTTCCACATGCTTCTGCCCCCAGGCACCACCCCTGCAGTGTCCCATTGGCTTCAGGGGCACTCAGGGCGTGAGCAGTGCATGGAGGCAGAGGGACAGCCCTGGGCCGCTGGGAGGGGCCGGCAGCCACTGTAGCCAGCAGGCAGATGCAGCTCAGTTGTGCTGCCGGGGCCCCTGAGGGGGGAGCGGCAGGTGGGGCCAAGGGAGAGACTTAAATTCTGCTTAAATTCAGATTCTTGCTTTTTACAATTTTTATTATAAAATGGTGTCTGATGCATTTCTTATTTACTAGGTAATATTTGCTTTTTTTGTCAAGCTATATTTGATGGAAATAGGAATTTGATTAGAAGTGCACAAAAGCAGCATTTTAAATTTGTTTTTATTAGTTAAATAAACTACCTTAAATG
This sequence comes from Chelonoidis abingdonii, assembly GCF_003597395.2. NCBI lineage: Eukaryota > Metazoa > Chordata > Testudines > Testudinidae > Chelonoidis > Chelonoidis abingdonii. The sequence continues at coordinate 25,923,001 of NC_133784.1, read as the reverse complement.
TTTTGGATACATAAGGCAAAAAGTAAGTTTATTAAAGCATGTCTTGCATTTAAAACTGTTTTATTAAAAGAAGTATTAACTGTAGTTAGTCAATAAAGGGATTGTTTCTGGTCACTATGGGCTAGATTTTTAAAAGTATTGAGTCACCAAAAGATGCAGACAGGTGTTTTTGAAAATCCTACTAGATACTTGTCTGCATCTTTAGGTGCCTAAATGCCTCTGAAAATCTGGCCCGTGTCCTTCAAGTTTTTAGAATTAGCTCTCATCCTCTCCCTCCTGGCTTCTATTTAATAGACTGAAAGGAAAAAACACACTTTCTTATTTTTGCAACTCCCAATTGGTTTCTCTACTTTGAATGCACTAGCCCAAATGAAGTATTCTCTGCACCTGCTAATGAAACTGAAATCAAAAGTAATTCACTGTAAAGCTACATAGCTGTTGTATTTGTGTTGCTGACACTGTAGAGCTGTTTAAATATTTTCATGTTATGATCTTAAATGTACTTGTAAAGAGCTTCAAGAGCAGTCTCTCATTAGGTCTTCTTAGTGATAAAGGGCTTGCAAGTGGTGTGGTGAGTAATTTATTGTGTTATTCCCAAACAAATGAAACATTAAGATGCAGGTATGGTTGAAAAATGTTATTAGGCCTTTGTAATTATACAAAACCCAATGTATGAAAGACAAAGTTTAAAAAATAAATAAATTACTGACTCGACGTCCCTACCTTTGACAAACTACCTTATTTTGCTGTGTCTGAGTTCTGTCAGATTATATTAAAAATATATGGCATATGCATTCATTGTACATTTTGGAGGGTTGATAAATTATTGGCTTCTTTGATATTTAATGAAATGGTGACTTGAGTTTTTCTGGACATTAAAGAACAGTAAGAAACAAGATGTCGCGCCTGTTAATGAATGGTTGAAATGGAGAAAGATCCCTGGATCCTTTTGTAACAATGTTGGGGGTGGGGGGTTGGAGGGTGGTTGTAGTTCCACAGGTAACATACTGAAGTTATGGTCAGTGACTCTGTTTATCCTTACTGTATTTGTGGTATATTAGGTAAGGACTTCTGGCTTTTGTTAATTGGTAGGTAATGGGTATCACTATTGGGTCAAAGTTAAGTAAGGATTCTTTCTGAAGTTTATTTTCCCTATAAAATGGATGCATTTATTAATTTGTGTGTGAGAGATGCTTTCTCTATGCTTCTGTAATTCATGTAGTACTTAAAAGAAAACAGCTTAGGGAAAAGTGCTTAAAAGAATTAGTTTACCCTATATCTCATTATACAGCAAAAATTTTCCAACTAGTCAGCTGCAAGTAAAATATGTTTTTCTTCCTCTCATTAGTGACTGAACATCACATTTGCTAGGGAGTGTACGGTATTTTGATTTCAGGACTTTTTTTAAAGTCTCCAGAAGAAGTGGATTCTGGGATATCCTACTTTATTTATTTTTTTAAAAACTAATCTCAATAGGAATACTTGAAGCACCTTGATCACAATATGCTTTCCAAATTAATAGGACTGTCAAGTGGTTAAAAATCAAGCGAATAATCGCACTGTTAATTAAATATTTTGGATGTTTTCTACATTTTCAAATATATTGATTTCAATTACAACGCAGAATACAAAGTGTACAGTGGTCATTTATATTTATTTTTGATTACATATATTTGCACTGTAAAAAACCAAAAGAGATAGTATTTTTCAGTTCTGTAGTGCAATCTCTTTATCATGAAAGTTGAAATTACAATGTAGAATTATGTACAAAAAGTAACTGCACTCAAAAACAAAACAGTGTAAAACTTCAGAGCCTACAAGTCAACTCACCCTATTTCTTGTTCAGCCAACTGCTCAGAGAAACAAGTTGTTTAATTTGTCTATTTCTGGTTCACCTGAAAGTGAGAACAGGCATTCACATAGCACTGTTGCAGCGAGTGTTGCAAGATATTTACATGCCAGATACGCTAAAGATTTATATGTCCCTTCATGTTTCTACTGCCATTCTAGAGGACATGTGTCCATGCTGATGATAGGTTCTGCTCGATCCAAAATAGTGTGGACCGACGTGTTCATTCTCATGATCTGAATCAGATGCCGCCAGCAGAAGGTTGATTTTCTTTTTTGGTGGTTTGGGTTCTGTAGTGTTGCTCTTTTAAGACTTTTGAAAGCATGCTCCAAGCCTCATCCCTCTCAGATTTTGGAAGGCACTTCAGATTCTTAAACCTTGGATTGAGTGCTATAGCTATCTTTAGAAATCTCACATAGGTACCTTCTTTGCATTTTGTCAGATCTGCAGCAAAAGTGTTCTTAAAACGAACAACATGTTCTGGGGTCATCATCTGAAACTGCTGTAACATGAAATACATGTCAGAATGTGGGTAAAACACAGTCGGAGACGTACAGTTCTGCTCCAAGAAGTTCAGTCACAAATTTAATTAGCACATTATTTTTTTAGCGAACATCATCAGCATGAAAGCTTGTCCTCTGAAATGGTGGCCAAAGCATGAAGGGACATACAAATGTTTAGCATATCTGGCATGTAAATACCTTGCAATGCTGGCTACAAAAGTCCCATGTGAATGCCTGCTCTCACTTTATGGTGGCATTGTACATAAGAAGTTGGCAACATTATCTCCCCTCAATGTAAACAAACTTGTTTGTCTTAGCGATTGGCTGAACAAGAAGTAGAACTGAGTGGACTTGTAGGCTCTGAAGTTTTACATTGTTTTGTTTTTGAGTGCAGTTATGTAACAAAAAAAATCTACATTTGTAAATTTCATTTTCAAGATAGAGATTGCACTACAGTATTTGTATAAGGTGAACTGAAAAAATCTATTTTTATCACTTTTACAATGTAAATATGTGTAATAAAAATAATATAAAAGTGAGCAGTGTACACTTTGTATTCTGTGTTGGAATTGAAATCAATTGAAAACAGAGAAAAACATCCAAAATGTTTAATAAATTTCAGCTGGTATTGTATTGTTTAGCAGCGCAATTAAAACTGCGATTAATTTTTTTAATTGCCATTAATTTTTAAGTTAATCACATGAGTTAACTGTGATTAATAATTGGTCTGCGTAAGTTTGGTCAATTAGGAAAATATCTTATATTTTGGAGGGGAGAGAGCTGTATGTAGGTAATCAAGCATCTCACTAAAATCTACGTAAACTGACTGAAAATATTGTGATTTAACAGTTAATATAACTTTTTCTACTAAGAGTTTGTCATCTAGAAAATTTAACAGATGATGTGTATATGTACTGTTGAATGTTCATTTGAGTGTCACTTGCTGAGCAGCTTATATGGGACAAATAGGCAAACTAGCAAACTAGCTTTGTTTTAGTTCTCTTACTTAAGTGATCTACTACAACTAGACTTCCATTAGGCTTCCTGTGAGATTCCCTATCTCATGGAAAGCAGACTAGAAATCAAAACTTTTTTTATGATCATGAAGAGTTACTGGTTTCAGAAACCTTCTAAGGCAGAGGTGGGCAAACTTTTTTTGGCCTTAGGGCTAGATCAGGGTTGCGAAACTGTATGGAGGGCCGGGTAGGGAAGGCTGTGCCTCCTCAAACAGTCTGCCCCCTCCCACTTCCTGCCCCTTGACAACCCCCCTCAGAACCTCTGACCCATCCAACCCCTCCTGCTCCTTGTCCCCTGATCGCCCCCTCCTAGAATCCCCCACCGTTAACTGCCCCCCTGGGACTCCAACCCCTATCCAACCCCCTCGCTCCATGTCCGCTGACTGCCCTGACTCTTATCCACACCCCCACCCTCTTGACAGGCCCCCCCAGGACTCCCACACCTATCCAACCCCCCTGTTCCCCATCTCCTGACCGACCCTTCCCCCCAAACCTCCGCTCCATCCAACCGACTCTGGTTCCTGTCCCCTGACTGCCCCCCGGGACCATCTGCCCCTTATCCAACCTCTCCCCCCCCCCCCCCATCCCTCATCCTTACCATGCCATTCAGAGAAGGATGTCTGGCAGCTACACCACTGGGCTGGAGCACAGTGAGCTGCGGCTGTGAGGGAGGGGCCGAGGCGTAGCCTCCCCAGCCAGGAGCTCAAGGGCCAGGCAGGACAGTCCTGCAGGCCGGATGTGGCCCGTGGTTTGCCCACCTCTGTTCTAAGGCATTTTGTTCTTAGGTGTTTTTCATGGTAACTTTCTTGCTGATTTACTGTGATTGGGGGAGGGAGGGGAATACTATTTTTCCTAACTCTGTGGTGTTTTAAAAAATCAGTTTTGGATGAGTAGAAGACAGTATGGATTGAGTAATGGAATGTACTGTTGTAAAGCTTTGAACGTATAAAAGAATGGATTTATTGAAAATATGCTAACTAATGCAGAAGCCTTAAAAGCAGTATAACTTTTGTTTTCATTAAGACAAGTGGATAAATCTGCTACACAGCATGCTCTAATTAAAATTTTCCCGAGGAATTACTGCTTTTGCTCTCTCAATTCTTTTTAGAGCTTTTCATAGCTGTGTCCCTATTTGAGGACCATGGACAGCTCCTCTTACGTTAGGACCTCCAGAACCAGTTTCTGTGTTTGTACTACAGTAGCTTACAGAGGTCTGAGTCAGGACTTGGTCGTCCTAGTCATTGTACAGAAAAGTAGAATAAAAACTCACCCCAGAGCGCTCATGACCTAGGATAGAAGACAAGACTCAATAGGTGGATGATGGTGGGATGGGGACTGATATTGGTACAGTTGGTACATTTGAATAACTTAGTAATCTCTGGTCAAAGTAATTGGGTGGCTACCTGTAACTAACTATATTAATGTTCTAAGCATGTTTGTATAAAATATGGGGGTGGAAGGGTGTTAGGTTCCAATATTAAACTTACAGGCCCCATAGAAGATAATGCATCTTCTTGTATATTTATATCCTAGATACTAATATATTGACTTTTAGGAAAATACGTGATCCTTGAGTTGTTTGTGTTTGGGGGAGACCCTGTAGCTAGCTCTGTTTGCTTAGCTCCAGTACAGAATTTAAAAATGATGTTGCAGAGATGACAGACCGGCTTTATGCATTTCTGCCAGTATTGACTAAAAGTAACTTGGTATTATTTAGTCCAATTTCAGTTATAACAGCTGTTTTTCACTTGAAATTCTTTGCATGATGTCTGAAAGCATTGCTTTTACTATAGGTTTTTATAGTACTTTAATTGGTAAATTAAATACTTGATAGTGGAATATCATGAAAGGTCTAGTACGGTTAAATGCGGCATATTTCTTCCAGATAACACTTTGGTCATGTCTACAAAGAGTAAAAATAAACTTTTTAAAACAGGGTCTTAATACTGTGCCTAAATTACGCCTGTCACTAATGATCTGAGACCCATGTTTATCCCATTAGGAAAATGTAAAGCATTTGCACATCATTGCTCAGTTGATTGCTGGATATAATTATGCTCCCAGATAATAAGATTGCTCTAAACATAACTTTGAATATCATTAACTTTGTAAAGTCTTTTAAATGTGCAAAATTGACAGAACAAATCATCTTTTTTGCTGGTATTTGATACAAAATAAAACACAATATAAGGGGAAAACATCTGTGAATTATTAGCACTTGATAGGTTAAGTAGAAGTTGAGGAGAGACTTGCAGTGTTTAACTTCAGGTAACTTCTTGACAGTGATTATCAGCTAATCATACTCGCTTATCAAACTGCAGAATGAGATTGTATTTCTACTTAACATTTTATAATTCAGTTCCCAAGAGGTTGGCTTGTACAACTGTAGATTATATATTTTTGGCTTCTTCTCTGATGTTAATTTCATGGTTAATAAGATTTGATTTAAACTAATCCTTATCAAGGTATTTACTGTGTGGATCCTTTTGACAAAATGAAAATGGATCTGTTCACCACTGCCTGCTGACTGAATGTGCAAAGAAAATAAATGCTTGAAACATTAGCTTTGTCACAGAACATAGTTTTGCTCATCTATTCTGCCAGCATTGCAAAATTATTCCCAGTATAACTGATGGTGGTATTTCTTTCAGTGAACTGAGCATAAGTTTACAATTCACATAAGAATGGGTATGCATGTGATATAGTGAAGCAGTGAATTATTAAAATTGACAGTTATTCTATATGTCACATGTTTGCTTTTCAGGTATTCTAAGGGTCATGAAAACACTAAAGCTACTACTGTGTATCTCCAGAACCTGCTCCTTAATCCTTACTAGTTTCTAGAGTTCACAGTGGCTTTATATCGCTTAGTGTTATAGTGCTAAATACTGCACCAATATTTTGCTTTCTGTTACGTAATTCATTCCTGGAGGGATATGGATCAACATTCACGTTGCGCTCCCTGTCAGTACCTGGCCCAGGCTGGGGAAGCTAATGATCCAAGCAGCGGACCAAAGTCATTGATTAATCCTGGTCATGTGCCACGTTGCACATATGCTAAGAGGAAAATTCATTCATGCTTTGCTGATCAGTGACTAGCCTGGGCCAGAAGGCCAAATTGTGCTTTTTTACGGTTAGGTAAATATAGAATAGCTCTATTGATTTCAGTAAAGGAGTTGAAAAGGAATACCTCTCTATTTTGAGTTATGCAAAATCACAAATTGTTGGATCCTGAATCTCTTAAATACACAAGAACTGGTTAAAATCTTTCACCTTAACTTTAGGCTCTGATTTCCTGGTGTTAAGATCTTCCCGAAGTTCTAGTGCTATCAGAAATGTGTGAGCATGCATTTGATCATTTCTCTGATGTGCATCATCTACAATAAGTGATGTGCACAAACCACACACTGGCACTCATTGTCTGAATCAAGATGTTATGTTGCATAGCACCTTAATTGTAACTGATGGCTAGTAATCATAGTCATTGCATTATGCTTGTCTGTGTTCTTTATTTTGTGTTGTTTAAAGATTGACATTAAGGAGTAGCCTATGGCCACTGGTTAAATTACATATATACATTCATCTGTTACTGTGCCCAAACTGTGTGTCATGGAGAGAACTGAGAATCAAAATCAGTATACTGGAATTTTGGATAACAATTAAAGATGCATAGCAGAGGGGACTTCTAGCATCTTTAAATCTTAAGGGCTTCAAATGTAATTCCTAGATCTGTGTATCTGCCCGGAATTGTCATCGTGTGCTTAGTGCTCATAACTAGAGTGGTCAAAATTTTTCCAACAGAACAGTCTTCTATCTGAAAATGCTCATGAAATTGAATCGTGTATAGAATTATAGAAATGTGGGACTTGAAGGGACCTCAGTAGGTCATCTAATTCTGTCCCCTGCACTGAGGCAGGATAAACTATTATTTAGAGTAGTGGTTCTCAAAACCGGTCTGCCGCTTGTTCAGGGAAAGCCCCTGGTGGGCCGGGCCGGTTTGTTTACCTGCCACATCTGCAGGTTCGGCCAATCGCAGCTCCCACTGTAGTAGTAGGTCCATCTAGAGTATATTTCCCTAGTTTGTTTATGAGAGAGTCATGTGAGACAGTATCAAAAGCCTTACTGAAGTTGAGAGATCACATCTACTGCTTCCCTCCTATCCACAATGCTTGTTACTCTGTCAAAGAAGAATATTGGGTTAGTTTGATATGATTTGTTCTTGACAAATCCATGTTGACTATTACCACCTTATTATCTTCTGGGGGCTTGCAAATTGATTATTTGCTCCAATAACTTCTCCGGTACCAAAGTAAAGGTGATTGGTCTGATTCCCTGGGTTGCCCGTATTCCCATTTTTTATAGATAGGTACTGTATTTGCCATTTTCCAGTCCTCTGGGATCTCTCCTACTCTCCATGAGTTCTCAAAGATAATGACTAATTGCTCAGAAATCTCTGTAGCCAGTTTAAGTATTCTAGAATGTCTTTGTTAGGCCCTGCTGACTTGAAGACATTTAACTTGTCTAATTCTTAACTTGTGTTTTCCCTATTTTAGCCTCAGATTCTACACTGTTTACACTGGTGTTCACTATGTTAGTTGTCTGATCACTGCTAACCTTTTTAGTGAAAACTGGGGGAAGGTGGAAAAATCATTTACTCTTTGGCCGTGCTGCATTTGTTGTTTTCTTTCCCTCATTGAGTAAAGGGCCTAGCCTGCCCTTGGTCTTCCTCTTGTTTCTAATGTATTTGTAAAACATTTTCTTGTTACCCTTTATGTCCCATGCTAGCTTAATCTTGTTTTGTGTCTTGGCCTTTATTTTGTCCCTACATGCTTCTATTGTTGTTTTTATATTCAGCCTGTGTAATTTGACCCAATTTCCATTTTTTGTATGACTCTCTTGAGTTTTAGGTCATTGAAGACCTGGTTAAGCTACAGTGGTCTCTTACCCTTCTTCATATCTTTGCTACACATTAAAAGAATTTGCTCTTGTGTCTTTAATGTGTCTTTTAAAGAGAGTTGGCAGGTTTTTTACCTTTTTTTTCCCCTTAGGCTGCGTCCTATGAGATCTTGCTACCAATTCTCTGAGTTTGCTGAAGTCTGTCTTACTTTATTTTGCTGTTTTCTCTCCTACCATTCCTTAGAATCATGATTTCTAGGGCTGTTGATTAATCGCAGTTAACTTACGTGATTAACTAAAAAAATTAATCGCAGTTTAAATTGCACTGTTGAACAATAGAATACTAACTGAAATTTATTAAATATTTTGCATGTTTTTCTACATTTTCATATATATATTCTATGTTGTAATTGAAATCAGTGTAATTTTTATTATAAATAGTTGCACTGTAAAAACGAAAAATAATTTTCAGTTCACTGCATACAAGTAATGTAGAACAATCTTTGTTGTGAAAGTGCAATTTACAAATGTAGATTTTTTTTTGTTACCTAACTGCACTCAAAAACAAAACAATGTAAAACTTCAGAGCCTACAAGTCCACTCCATCCTACTTCTTGTTCAGCCAGTCGCTAAGACAAACAGGTTTGTTTACATTTACAGGAGATAATACTACTTTCTTATTTACAATGTCACCAGGAAGTGAAAACAGGCATTTGTATGGCACTTTTATAGGTATTTTCATGCCAATGTACTAAACATTTGTGTGCCCCTTCATGCTTTGACTGCCATTCCGGAGGATATGCTTCTATGCTGATGACCCTTGTTAAAAAAATTATGCGTTAATTAAATTTGTGACTGAACTCTTGGGGGTGAATTGTATGTCCCCTGCTCTGTTTTACCCACATTCTGCCATATTGTTCATGTGATAGCAATCTCGGATGATGACCCAGCACATGTTGTTCATTTTAAGAACACTTTTTCGCTGCAGATTTGACAAAATGCAAAGGTACCAATGTAAGATTTCTAAAGACAGCTACAGCACTTGACCCAAATACTAAGAATCTGAAGTGCTTTCCAAAAACTGATCGAGATGGGGTGTGGAGCATTCACAGAATTCTTTCAGAATTCTTAAAAGAGCGACACTCCAATGTGGGACCTACAAAACCCAAACCGCGAAAAAAGAAAATCAACCTTCTGATGATGGCATCTGACTCAGATAATGAAAATGAACATGTGTCGGTCTGCACTGCTTTGGATTGTTATCGAGCAGAACCCCTCATTAGCATGGACGCATGTCCCCTGGAATGGCAGTTGATTCATGAAAGGGACATGAATCTTCAGTGCATCTGCAATGTGAATATCTTGCGACTCTGGCTGCAACAGTGCCATGAGAACACCTGTTCTCACTTTCAGGTGACATTGTAAACAAGAAGCAGGCAGCATTGTCTCCTGCAAATGTCTGAGCAATTGGCTGAACAATAAGTAGGACTGAATGGACTTGCAGACTTTAAAATTTTACATTGTTTTATCTTTGAATGCAGTTTTTATACATAATTCTACTTTTGTAAGTTCAACTTTCATGATAAAGAGTTTGCACTACAGTACTTGTATTAGGTGAATTGAAAAATACAATTTCTTTTGGTTTTTTTTACAGTGCAAATACTTTGTAATCAAAAATAAATATAAAGTGAGTACTGTACACTTGTATTGTGTGTTGTAATTGATACAAATATATTTGAAAATGTACAAAACATCCAAAAATATGTAAATGGTATTCTGTTGTTGTTTAAAAGTGCAATCAGTTTTTTTAATTGCTTGACAGACCTAATGATTTCATCATTTTATGGTCACTTTCACCCAAGCTGCCATTCACCTGCAGTTCTCACTTAAAATAGTGAGTATGTGAAGGGGGCCTGTCATAAACAGATAAGAAAAGTTAATAGCACAGAAGTACTTTATATCTCTTTGACTATAAAGGGTTAACAAGTTCAGTAAGCCTGGCTGTCACCTGACCGGAGAACCAATCAGGGGACAGGATACTTTCAAATCTTGAGGGAGGGAAGTTTCTGTGTGTGCTGTTAGTTTTTGGTGTTGTTCACTCTGGGGGCTCAGAGGGACCAAGACGTGCACCAGGTTTCTCTCCAAATCTGTTTGATACAGTTCTTATAGATTCCAAATAGTAAGTACTAGGTAGATGGCGAGTTAGGTTGTTTGTTTTCTTTATTGCAAACGTGCATTTGGCTGAGAGTTCAAATTGTTATTTTGCTGAAAGTTTTTAATTTGTACTTGAACACTAGGTGCGGGAGGTTATCCCAGTGCCTTATAGCTAAAAAACCCTGTACCTAATCCATCGTAAATTTACAAAGATAATTTTACTGTTTTTTCTCTTAATTAAAAGTTTCTTGTTTAAGAACCTGATTGTTTTTGTCTGGTGTGAGACCCCGGGGGACGGTCTGGATTCACCAGGGAATTTGTTGGGGAAAAGGAGGGAAGGGGAGAGAGAGGCTAATTCTCTCTGTGTCAGGATTACTTTCTCTCTCAGAAGAGTCTGGGAGGGGGAAAGAGAAGGAGGGGGGAAGGTGAATTTCCTCTCTGTTTAAAGACAGGGAGTCTGAATCACAGTGATCTTCCAGGGGAAGTCTGGGAGAGCAACGGTGGGGGAAAGGGGTTTACTTTCTTTGTGGTAAGATCCAGAGGGGTCTGGGTCTTGGGGGTTCCCAGGCAAGGTTTTGGGGGGACCAGAGTGTACCAGGCACTGGAATTCCTGGTTGGTGGCAGCGCTACAGGTTCTAAGCTGGTAATTGAGCTTAGAGGAATTCATGCTGGTACCCCATCTCTTGGACGCTAAGGTTCAGAGTGGGGAATTGTACCATGACAGGGTCTTTTGACCTTGGTAGTTTGGGGGAGCTGAGTAACTTTTGGGGTGGTGTAGTAAAGATGCTAAACGTACTACAAACAGTCATGATTCTTAAGGATGTATCAATCATAATGATATCAAAAGGCCACAGAGGGAAGCTACTTGAGAGGGCTGCTAGTCACGTATGGCCATGTGCTGCTCTACTGTTCAGAGCTATGATCCCCAAAAGGTCCTTATATTGCCAGGAGAAGATATCCTATTGTGACAGGAGAAACAAGGCTGCTTTGGCTAGAAATGTCTGGGAAAAGATGAAATACTCTTTCTGGAAACATCCTGTGAAACTGTGCATGCAGACACAAAGGTGTGCATGTTCACTTAGGATTTCACTGTAGTTTAAAATCAGTGTTTTATGAGTGCTTTGATTCTGTCGTGCAAAAGTACGTTATTGGGAATGCTTTGTGGCTGTGTTTTTTTTTTGTTTGTTTGTTTTTTGACCATTGCCTAATACTGCCATTTCATGCTCTTACAATAAGGCAGGTAGTTCAAAATTTAATTCTTGTGTTCCTACATGTGCTTAGCAGCTATTTTTGAGAAGAGGAGGCCAAGGGAGAAGCAGGAGCATTACGTTTCAGGCTGCCCTGAAGAACGTAAACAAAATGACCTGTGTTAATGGGGCAGCCCTTCATCTACATGAGTATCCTTCCTCAGTGACTGACTGGCTCTGTGGATCAGTTTCTTGTTCATCCTGGCACCCTCCATGTCCCCATCCTGTGTTGACCTCCTCTGTTACCAGTTCTATGCTGTGAGGTGTCCACTGTTGTTGGTAGGAAAGTGGTGGGGTCCCGGCTCAGTATGGCATCAAGCCGTTCATGATAGGAACGTGAAGTTGAGCTGCTTCTCTTCTGGTAGGTGTGCTGCAGCTCCTTCTCATTTGGCCCTCATCCTTGCTGTATTCCTGGGTCTCCATGCCTCTGCAGTTTGCCTATATGCATCTTTATCCTGTGGGAATTCCAAAGCTTTACCTGCACATGTTCCTTCTCTGCATAGGCTGAGGAAATCTAGGGCCTTTCTCTTTGACAATGCAGCAGCACAAGGGTGAGGAGGAGCCTGTGCAGCTGTGCTTGCAAAGGTGGGGTAGCAGGAAAATACACTGGGGGTTTTAAATGGGAAGCGGGCTTCTCAGCACTATAACGCCTGAGCAGCAATGGTCAAGAATTCAACCAGAACAGTTGCTGAAGGACTGCTTATATTGGCTTAAGTACTTTTGCATCCCCATGGACATTAGGCCAGAGAAAATATACTAGTAGAAGGCTGATGTTGCTCAGGAAATTGGTTTAACTTGGCCAGTGAAAGTTGGTTGTTTTGTTTGCAGGACTCAGAATCAAGTGTGGACATGTACAAGGCAGTGCTGACAGATGCTAGTTTTGCCAATAAAATTTTCTAGTGTGGAGCAGGCTTAACATATCACAAGTGCGTATCCCAGCACGTTCGAAGTACGTGGTGGTAGAGCTTGAGGAACTTAACTGTCCATAGGGCCAAATTCGTATGCAGTATAGGATTACTTTCAGAATGGGAGAGTATGGAAACCTGTTAAGGTAGAATAAAATGTAGTTTAAGGAAGTAGTATGTGTTGTTTCTTACTGTTTCTTCATAACACTTTGTTTTATGTGCCCCATTACTTCTATCTCCAGGCACATGTTTCATTCAGAAGTATTGCTTTATTCTATCACCAGTCTGCTAAAAACAAGCATTTACATCATGAGCATAGTAACCTTTGAACATTTCCCTTTGAATGCAATGCAGATGTAAGTGATTCTATTACTGATAAAAGGGTTTTATGGCAGGTTAGTCCTCTTTCAAGGTTATAAGCTATAAAGCTGTCCAATGAGTTTTCAGTAGCTTTCTTTTCTCGTCTGCAGTGAGCAGACAAGTTGTGGCTGGCTCTCCTCTATGGGGAGTCATCAGCCACAGACATCAGGATGTGCCCAAGTCATGCCATCTTTAAGGTGCAGTGGAAAATCCTTTGCAGGCCTTCCTTTAGTAATAATGATTGAAGTAGGTTGGTACCATGTTGCCTGGGGAGACCAGAATTGAGAGAGAGAGTTTTAGTCTTTCATACATACATGATGCTGTGAGTAGGTATAAGACAGTATGTACCTTGTTGCCACTTAATTAATGTTTGGTTAAATGTTTCCTTAGTGAGTAGTGCTGTTTACTTTAGAACAGTTAAGCTATTGCTTGAAAACATCCTTTGTAACAATTTGTCTACCCCTGGTATAACTCAGAAAGTAAAGGGTAGGGACCATTTTTTTTATGTTTGTACAGTGCCTAGCACAATAGGTCTCTGATCTCTAGGTATTGCCACAATATAAGTATGCATGGAAGAATTATATTTTTATTGGGAAACCTCAATTTCCCCATATACACACAGACTGATCAAAAAATATTTCCATTTATGAGACTCAAAATGTACAGGTATGAAAGTAAGAGAAATGCAGCTTTTGAGAACTTAGAATTTAAATAGGTTATTTTGCTTTGTATATTTTGATGTGACATTGACTGTGATTTACTGGTTATAAAGCTTTAACTATCACAAAATATTTTTTTATCCCCCGTTGTCTGACCTCCAATAATTTCCCACACCTGTGAAAATTAAATCAATAAAAATCTGAAAAAATATTTAAAAATAAACATCTGTCAATTATAAAAACATTAAAATCTAATTTGATGGCGCCTAAATGTAATATGGTGGAGCCTAAATATGTTTGGCAGAATTTGATTTTTTAAAATATTTTGATGTATAATACCAATATTAATTTTAAGCATTTTTTATTTTTAATCTATTTAAATTTTCACGGTTACAAGAAATTGTGTGGGGGAGGGTCAAACAATAGCAGGATAAGACAATAATTATTTAATGGCAGTAACTGAAGTCGACTTAGCTAGATCTAGTTACTGTGGTGTCTCTACACCAAGCTGTGTCGATGGGAGATGCTCTCCCACCGACTTACCTTACTCTTCTCAGGGAGCTACAGTACAGGAGTCGATGGAAGAGTGCCTTGCCATCGACTTAATGGGTCTTCGTCCGATCCTCTAAATTGATACTATTGTATCAATTGCAGCAGTGCCGATTTAGCCATAAGTATAAACAAACCCTTTACCTTTGTATGTATTTGATACAGAATGCACACAGAAATCCTAGATAAGTCTTTGTCCCAAGAAGCAATTTTCTCTTTGCCTCTGCTTCTAAAAGGACCATTTCTTCTCTACTTCAAATGATTAACAGTGGGGCTATGTTTTCACTGCCCAAAAATGTGTTTTCACAATGAGATTACTGACATGCATTAAGTATCCTGCTGTAAAACCCTAGTAGACAACAGGGGTACAGGGAGCTTTTACTGTGGTGTGGCTAGGTGAAGTCAGTCACGGGGGGCGGAGGAGAATATGGTGACACTCTCCCTTAGCTTCAGCATGGTAAAAGCTGCCCGTGTTGTCTCCTAAGATTTTACAGTAAGAGAACTAATAAAACCACTTTTTTGGTAATGAAGACATAGCCATAGCTTTGTTCTACCTTTTGCATTTAGAACCCAGAAAACAACATTATCTTCATACTCCCCTGCTGGGGCCATGAGGCAAGCCTGGGCTATTAACCTTACTGTGTTCTTGAACTGCTGTCTGGGTCATTACTTTCATTGCAGCCACTCTTTCTGAAGTTTCTGCCTGTTGACTACCCCATTAACCCTTAATGGGTCATACCTCTTCTGTAACAATATCAATGAGATCCAAAGGCTTAGTAAGATTCAAAAAGGGACTGGGCACTTGTATGCATAACGAGAAGATTCTGAGGTGTTATAGAAAGGAATTAAAAAGCATTTTGGAGCAGGTATAAGCCCTCATTCTTTATGGCATAAATCAACTGTTAATGCAGGTTAAGAAGAAACTCTCCTTGTGAGTGAGGTTATTCCATAACTGTTTTCTGCAAGGCTTCTGAAGTAGATGTGGTACTGGTTACAGCTGAAGATTGGTTTCTCTGTTCTGCTCCAGTATGGTATTCCTTATGTTTCAAGAGTGTGGCCTAAACTGGGCAGTAGGGAGAGAAGGATGAAAAAGGAAGTATTTGGAGTTATTGTATGAGAAATAAGCATCAAGGCTTTTGATGTGCCTTTTTGTGGAGGGTGAGGGAAGGAGGAGGACTTCTCAGCTATGTTTTGCTTAGTGAATCCAACAGAATAAAAGGAAGGAGAGTGAGGGTCAGACAGAAGTTGAGTTGTCAAGATCCTAGAGCAGGGGTCGGCAACCTCTGGCACACGGCTCGCCAGGGTAAGCACCCTGATGGACCGGGCCGGGCCAGTTTGTTTACCTGCCACGGCGGCAGATTCAGCTGATCGTGGCTCCCACTGGCTGCAGTTCTCCATTCCAGGCTAATGGGGGCGGCCGGAAGCCACGGCCAGCACATCCCTTGGCCCGCGCCACTTCCCATCGCCCCCATTGGCCTGGGACGCCAATCCACGGCCAGTGGGAGCTGCGATCAGCCGAACCTGCCGAGGCAGTAGGTAAACAAACTGGCCTGGCCTAGCCCTCCAGGGCACTTACCTTGGTGAGCCACGTGCCAGAGGTTGCCAACCCTTGTCCTAGAGAGTACTGTTTGCTGGAAACATGTATCAAGCAGAAGTTATCTGGCTCTTGCAGTCTCTTCATGTTGTAGATTGATTTGCACACTGTTCATATTCTTTCAAAGAGAAAACACTCTGCGCTATGGCATTCAAAAATATCTTCATAAAGAGGCTGTAGCAAGTCACACAAATATATGGGAATTAACAATGGCAGCGTGGCTGACATATTTTTATACCTTTTTATAAAGGTATTGCTCTAGTCAAGTCCTGCTAAGAGTAGGTTCCCATGTAAGGACAGTGAAGTGAGAACCTTTGACCTAGGAAAGCGTGTAATTTCTTACCACTCTTGCCACCAAGAAAGTAACTGAGGAAAAATGAAACTACAAATGTAAACTATTTAAAACCCTTGTGATGGTATGCCCTATGTGATTAAAGCAGACAAATTCAGGCATGTGACAGCCTAAAATTCAATTACAATTGCAGTACCATGGTTGTTAATCATTTAATTTTGCATGGTTTTGAAGAATTAATACTGTATGAATATTGGACCAATTTCTGTTGGTGTGAGAGACAACTACGCTGCATACTGTATGGGTATTCCTTTATAAAAAGGTAATATTGCCACACTGTGGTGGAAGGAGGAAGGCTATTAAAAGAAACTGAACCATCTTTCTGACTATGATTCCAAGTATAATTAAAAACTAGTTTCTCGGCTAGGTTACACAGTTCATTTAATCTTGTGTTGGGTAACTTACTCCTAAATTCTGTCCCAAATGTACCAGATGATTATGCCATAATGAAAATTGCATAGTCACAGTTGATTATTGAAGGCTTCTGAGTTATCTGCTGCAAAGGGAAAAGATGCAGTCCAGTTTAAGTAGTCATTTTAAAACCTGAACATAAGCTTTTCTCCCTGTGGCTGCTGGCTAGTACATTGATTTAGTTTCTAGGAAGGGGCTTTGCATATGGAATAGCTGTTTTGGCCAGTATTCACTACATAAGCAGCTAGTAAAACAAACAGGGCTTCCAAATGTTTAAGTAGGTTTGCCTCAATAGATATTGGAGAGAGTATGAACCCTCAGAACAAGTTGATCTGATTACTAGCATCAGTGCTTCTGAGCACTAGTAGCAATACGCTTTTCAGGAAGGTTAGCGGGTACGATGTTCTGTTTTTGCATTGCAGTAGAGTACAGAGGCCAAAATCATCACTGACACCCCCATTGCACTAAGTGCTGTACACATTTGAAGGTATTGTCCTGCTCTGATAATTTTACAGTCTAATAGGTCAAGCATGTGCGCAGAACAGTAGTAGCTCTGTCCGCGTTAGTCTTCCTTTAGGTGTTAAAGCAGTACTAGGTGGTTGGTAAAAATATTGCAAGCAGACTAAACCAAAATAAACAAAAATTGTTGTAATCATGCAGGTTGGATTTCCAAAAAAGAAAAATGGCAAGGAAGGGTGGTTTTGTGATTCTCATTGGACTGGAACTTTTAGCTCTACGTAGATTTCCTTTGTCTCCTTGGACAAGTCACTTGGGATGGGATTTTCAAAAACACATGAGTGAATTAGAAGAAATATCCTAATCACTTAGCCATTTCTGAAAATACCACCTTTATTGTCTCAGTGCCTAGTTTCTTTTGTGTCTAGTTTCTGATGTGACACTTGTCTTTGTAAGTGAAGATTAATTTACATGGAGATGCTCTTAAGAATATTAGGTATATATGCTGAGCATATTTTTGCAGTGAAAAAAGAAATGTTAGCTTAAGTGAGGCTTCCACTATATTGTTAATTTCAAAGGTGTAATACCAGGAAAAGGTTGAATTAAGAACAAATAGTTGGGGATTGAACATTTCAACTAGCTTTTTAAAATTTTCTTTTATCCTGTGTGTGACCTTTTGATATTTCCTGGCTCACTGGCAGTATCCCGGCCAGTGACACTGCAACTGCAATCCATGTGATATCGCAGAATGATGTATTTTGGGCTGTCCTCAAAAAAACAGGAAATATTAAAAGGATTTCAGAGAGCCAGTTGTTAAAAATACTAATTTTATGCTGACTGTTTCCCCAGAGCCTAATCAGAGAGAATACTCAGTAAAGAAATCTATGCTTAACCTTTTTTCTGGTGTGTCACTAGTACTTAGATTATTGAACTGACAACTTTCAATGTAATTCACTTTTCACGATTTAAGTTTGGATAGTAAGAGTAATTAGACTGTTACTAATGAGTCTCACCTTGTTCCGTTTGCATTGATGCAGTTTGACTTCACAACACTATGGGCAAATGTTTAAATATTAGATGGGGTTTGGGCTAATTTATTAAACATTCTGATCAAATCAGATTTTATAAAATTTAACTTTTCAAAAATTACAATTTGTAGTCTCAATTTAGTTGTTTTTCTTTACTATACTGGTATCATGTGAAAAAGCACCCCATGCAATAATACTTTAATTTTGAAGTTCCACTTTCTAAACATAAACTAGTTGAAACTGGTTTCACTAAATAAAACTAGGATTTTTCATGGAAATAAATCAACAAATAATCAACAGGCAGTGCTCTAACCCAGGGGAGTAACATTTTCTTTCATCCTCTTCTATTGGCAGTCTGTGGATTTTGTCAAAATTGTTCACTTCCTTTCTAGTAATTATGCTGGAAGCAATATAGCCATATCTCTAGCTTTGACAACTTATTGAATATTCTTTAGTTCACAACCCTTTGCTTGTGTTTCAGTAATAACTGTGAAGACTAAGCCTCCCAACCTCCGTGTCTTGATCTTATTTCTGGCCACTTGCATTTTGCTGTCATCTTTAAAAGATGTCAAGGTTCTTGGCATCTGCACAAGTCTATTACAAAAGCACCCTTCCATCCTTACTCACTGCATGTAGAAGAATGGATCATTCTTCAAACTCGATGATAACATTTTTGGGGGAGGGAAGGAAGAGAATCCATACATACAGCCAGTTCCAGGTTTCCTTTGTTTAGTAGAACTAAGGCCACAGATTAAACAACAAACCAAAGATCACAGAACAAGGTAATGGCAGATTGTGGAACGAGAGTCTTTACTCCTAGTCCAGTCATTTCAGTTGCAGTTATGTAATCCACAGTCCACTGCTTGATACAATACCCCAGTAGGATATTATTTTGCTCTCCAGCAGGAAGAAGTAGCTATGTATAATCAAACCTTCCTGTGTCTGCTCTAGTGTAAGCTAGGTGCCTTGGTTATTTAGGTTTATACCTAATGGTTTAAAACTCCTCTCCTCCTTGGCTTTCCATGTTTAAAACTAGAATATTGACGAGTGTGGCTGGGGCTCAATTCCCCCTCTCTCACCCTGAAAGCACTGTTATAACTCTGTGCTCAATGTGCCGTCTTCATTCCACTTTCTGCTGCTCTCGAGATGGTTTTTATACAAATTCAGTTGCTTTGAAATGTATCTGATGGAAAAATGAGAGCCTTTTAATCACATAATTATCACGAGTGGAGGTTGTTGAATCTGTGTAACACACCAGTGATTGTGAGATGAATAGCAAATTGAAATGTATATATTTCGTTAATGCCAAAAGCCAGGTTCATTCTGGTTGAAGACCCAAACGTGACCTGACTGTGAGAGCTCTCTCTCTCAACCCAGTTTTATGAATCTTGCTGTGTATTGGTATTGAAGATTCATGCATATGGATTACAAGTGGAATTTTTCTGTTTCATGTTGCACCACATCAGCAGATGTGCTTGTGTGTTCAAATTGCCAGATTAAACATATCTAACTATTGCAATAAGTGCTATAATAGGACTATGTACAAGTAAATAAAAGGCTGGTTTAGCAACCTGTTAATTGGCTTGTTTTATTGGATGAGGACTCTCCTTTAAAATTATCATCATCAGGGAAAGATACTTATTCAAGAGCTGTTGCAGAAAAGCACTTGTGAAATTGTTAAAATTTTAGAGAGATTTTCATACCAGAGCAAAGGTTAGAAAATATTTTTACATTAATAACCTTATTTTCCACGTTTTAAACAATTGAGTTTTCCCAACAAAATTTTTTCTTCTACAGAATCCTGCAGTTAAGGCCCTAACCTATGTTAATGCCATTGGTATGTAGCTGTAGAAGTGAGTTATAAGTTTGATGTATATGTTAATTACAACAACTAGTGAGGTTTTAAAATCAAATAAAAAAGCTGGGGAGTGTCTTCAGGGCATCTTGAAAGAGCTTTCCATTTCACTCAGGATTTTGCTTGAGAGGGGAAGTGGCTTGAGGAGAAGGCAGACAGAGTAGATTTCATTCAGGCAATTTGTCGCTGGCTTCTTACAAGCCTTTTTAATATATGATCAATTAAGATAAGTTTTCTAAGTGGGTATAGGTGCATATTTATTGAAGACTCAAGCAAATATCTCATGTATTTAGCAACAGTACTTTGAATTTTCGGTAGCACCTTCTCAGAGTGTTAAAATCGAAGAACTGTGTATCAGGGGTGTCTTGCTCATCCCCACCCCTCTTTCTGAATGCGCTCTCGATGATTTTCTACTATGCATTTGGGTTTTTTAGTTGTTCTCTCAACTTTCTTTGAAGTAACTTATTTAAACTGTTTAACTTCTCCCTACATTTGGTGTGTGTATATTAAAACCATTTAGTGTCTTCCCTTATTGCTCCCACCCTTTGATAAAACAATTCTGGAGACTGGAGCAGAAAAGGACTGTCTGACAGTCTAGGGTTTTCCCTCCAGCTCAAAAAGCTTCTGGGGGGAAATGTTTTGGCTCTGAAATTACATATATTACTAAGTGTGACATTTTGGGGTTCAATCCAGATCAATAAGGGGTTGTCACCACCTGCCCTGCAATTCTGGGGGCCTTAAATGCTATGCTGCTGTGGCTCATAGGTGGGACACCACTGTAATCGGCCTATAAGCATACCGGTTCCACCTTGGCTTCCACTGTCCAGTTACTGTTTGCAGAGTGACCCAAGACCACCCCCATCCCAGTTTTCCTCAAAATTCTCCCCTTGCAGTATTCAGCCCTCTACTAGAACACTCTCAGAAGTTAAATTCACTGCTCCTTTAAAGAGACAGAAACAGCAACTTATTTTGATTGGAGTTGACGATCACTTCAATTCAATCAAAGTACTGGGTTGCTTTAGATAAAAAGTAAAACAAGTTTATTTAATCAGAGATTTTAAGTGAGTTCAGGTATAAGGGATAAAGATAGAAAGGGTTACAAATAAACAAGCAAAGATAAACTGTCTAATGGCTAAGACCGAACTTAACAGGCTACAGTCTTTGTTCAGGGTAGTTTCCTCATCAATTCTTCCTTTTCCAGCAATGGCTGACTAACTCTTAGTCAGAATCCCCACAGAATCCAAGGCACTAGCTTTCCTTGTCTCCTCAGATGAAGGATAACTTAGGGATTCCCTGTCCCTCTTTTTATAGCCCAGTAAACCTTTGAAAAGTATAACTGTCAGCTTCAAGAGGCACAAATGCATCCTGGGGGCACAGTCTCCAACCCCAGTTGAGATTGTGATTACTTTCTTTCCTGCTTGCTCGCCTGATGGTTTTGTTTGTCTTTGGGCACACCTTGCTCAACTTGAGAGATGTGTTCAAACAGGCAGAACTGCATTCCTTTGGGAAGAAAACTGTTTATCCACTTCTCTGACATGCCTAGTTGAAACAGATTTTGGTATAATTAAGACTACGATTTTTTCACGGAGGTCATGGAAGTTATGGAATCCGTGACTTTCAGTGACCTCCATGACTTCAGCCTGCAGCGGCCTGGAGCTTAAGGACCCCCTGCTGCCCAGTAGGGGTACTCTCAAAGCTCCCAGCCACTGGCGGCAGCCCTCCCCCCCCAGACCTCCCAGCCCCTGCCAGAAGTTGGGGGCCCCCAGAACTCAAAGCGGGCCCCCGCAGCTGCATAGCTGCTGTGTGTGGTGTGGGGACCCTGCTGCTAAGGCTAAGATTTTGACATGGATATTTTTAGTAAAAGTCAGGTCATGGGTTTCCATGAATTTTTCTTTATTGCCTGTGACCAGTCTGTGACTGTTACTAAAAATATCCATGTCAAAATCTTAGCCTTAGTCATAATTCCAGCACATCCGTATAATCCCATATGTGACTGGAGTCCTAGTGGGGAGCCAGGGATGGTCACTCAATTAGGGCAAACTGCAAAGAATGGGGGCAGCCAAACCCCAAAAAGCTGGTGAATATTCCAATACTTCGATTCACTAAGACAGCATAAAACAGCTTCTTTATTACCTTACTGGTTACTCAGAAGTCCAAACAACACAGTTCCCTTAGTGTTCCAACTTCAGGCCTCCATCCATGTCAAATATGATGAAAAATTCTGTAAATCTTATTTCATCATATAAAAAAGAATGTTCTACCAATCCCAAAGGATCAGACATATTACCTCCTAGGTTAATGAGTGTTTCAGATCTTACCCAAATACATGCTACAGCCAATTCTTATTAACTAAACTAAAATTTATTAAAAAACGGGAGAGAGAGTATGGTTAAAACAGGAGTGGCCAACCTGAGTCTGAGAAGGAGCCAGAATTTACCAGTGTGCTTTGCCAAAGAGCCACAATAACACAGCAGCAGCCCCCATCAGCTTTCCCCCTCCCATCCTCCCCAGTGTCTCCCACCCGCCAGTAGCACCTAACTATCCATCCCTGTGCCTCCCACCCGCTGCGATGAGCTGTTTTGTGGTGTGCAGGAGGCTTGTGGGGGTGGGAGGAAGAGCGAGGGCGCAGCAGACTCAGAGGAAGGGGCAGAGGCCTTGGGAGAAGGAGTGGAGTGGGGCTGGAGCCTGGAGCCAGAGCCAGGGTTTGAGTAGTGAGCACCCTGGAACAAACTGGAAAGTTGGTGCCTGTAGCTCCAGCCCCAGAGTTGGCTCCTATGCAGGGAGCCACATATTAACCTCTGAAGAGCTGCATGTGGCTCTGGAGCCACAGGTTGGCCACCCTTGGATTAAAAGATCAATGTATATACAGACATGAGTTCAATCCATTGAGGTTCAGATTCATAGCAGAGATGGTGAGCTTTGTACTTGCAAAGAGTTCCTTTAGAATACAGTTCATAGGTCATAGTCCAGTGCTCAAATATCATATTCAAGGCGCAACTGGGACCTCGGTCTTGTGACTCAGACTTCCCTGATGAAGCCTAAGCAGATCTGAGATGACAGAATCAGGACCCAAGGATCTTTTATACAATTTCATGTCTTTTGACAAGTTGGCATTCCTCAAGGAACAAAAGGTAATTAGGATGATGTAGCGAGGGGGCCCCGCGCTCCTGAGGGGAATAGGCCAGAGAAGGTGCGGCCATGGGCGGAGGCCCTGCTGCCTGTCCCCTCCCCCCAGAAATCAAGGGGCGGGACAGGAAGTACAAAAGCCCAGCCCCAGCGCTCAGTTAGGAGGAGGCTGCCGGAGAAGGCAGACGCTGGGGCCCAAGTTCCCACTGGGCCCGGCCTACCCCTTGCCCGGTATCCGGAGGGGTACTGGCCTGACCTCACCTGGGGCCAGTACCCAGAGGAGCCAACTGAGCTGTCCGACGCTCGGCCTGTGGAGGAGCTGTCTGGACCTCCCGACGCCCGGTACCCCAAGGAGTGGACTGGACCTCCTGACACCCGGTACCCCGACGAGTGGACTGGACCTCCCGACGCCGGATACCCTGAGGAACCCATGGTTTGGGACCCCCCGGACGACGCTGGCGAAGGGCAGGTACCCAGGGAGGGGGAGGTCGGAAGTGGCCCAGGGGCAGCCGACTCCAGTCAGGCTGCAGACTCACCTGAGCCAATGTCAGTGTGTTTCGGTCAGGATCCCCACTGCCCGTCAGCGGCGTTGACCGCTGCTAGGGCCCCAGGCTGGAACGCAGTGGAGTGGGAGGGCCTGCGTTCCCCCTGCCACCCCCTTAAGGGTGGCAGACTCCCCCTCCCTTGGCCTGAGGAGACCATCTCCAGTGGTTGCCTTATCGCTCAGCCCCTGCTGAAGGCCTGAGCTTAGACTGGGTGTTGCCCCACCCTGCCCCAGGGCCTGGGCTTATATATATACTGTTATCTTGTGCTCAGCCCGACTGAAAGGGCCTGACTACTGAACTGCTTACGGCCCCCCGGGGGCCGGGGCCGGGGCGTCCAGACGCCAGTCGTACGCTCAGCCCTGCACCCGAGGGCCTGAGCCACTTACTAACTGTTGTCGGTTCGCTCAGCCCCGCAGCAAGGGACAGGCCCGAGGCCGACGGAGTGCGGTGAGCCGGTGTGGCTCCCCTCCGCCCTCAAGGAGGGTTGAGCCCCGGTCGCGCTCTACTACAGATGACTTTGAAGGAGGCTATACGAATTAACATAAGGCCATTTGCTTGTTCCGCCACCATTCACAGTTCTTTTCAAAGACAGATGAATACTGAGATATTCCCATGTTTACAATTCATGTACCTGATAGGATCTTCTTTTGACCTCTGAATTATCAAAATAGAGCGCAGACAGGGACTGTTGATTACATTGTCAGACCCTAATCATACATATGTAAATATACAAAAACACAAACATTATCTCCTCACGTGTCTTTTGAGGGTTATTTATTTTGCAGGATGTTGAACCCTTTCTAGCCATGCATCACACCATATAAACATCATGTAACAATATTAATGATCAGAGAGTTATTAGTTTTCCAGTGACCTATTGCATGACACCTTTTTAGATTTAGATATATAGATATAGATTTTAACAATATTGAATTGGGCTACACTGAGCTGGTCAGGCCAGTTGCAGCTCACTGCTAGATACCAGTGAGCCCTTTGCCTTCTGGTATAGGGATGCTCTGAAAGTCACACTAGGCACAATTTACACCACTTGTGGTGAGCTTATTTAAAAAAAAAATGTTTAGTTAACAAACATGGGAAAGGTTTAAATCTAATGAGAACTGTCATCCTACGTCTTTTGTATAGGATGACATTGACTTGCATGGTGGTAGTTTCATTATTTTTTGCTGTACATCAGTTTTTCATGTATGAAAAGTTAAGGGCCAGCTAGCATGTCCATTAAATCACAGAATATCAGGGTTGGAAGGGACCTCAGGAGGTCATCTAGTCCAGCCCCCTGCTCAAAGAGGGACCAATCCCCAGACTGATTTTTACCCCAGGTCCCTAAATGGCCCCCTCAAAGACTGAATTCACAACACTGGGTTTAGCAGGCCAATGCTCAAACCACTGAGCTATTCCTTCCCCCCCTCCCCCCCCCCGAAACACGAGTGCATGCTTTACAGAATTAACATTGGCAACTACATCTTTGCTCTAAAAATGGAAGAACAGGTTTTTGGAAATTGTTCAGCCGGGCATTGTCATAACTAGAAAGAGAAGGGTAACAACTCTCCTGTAGACAATACTATAAAATCCTTCATGTCTAGAGGCACCAAAATCCTTTTACCTATAAAGGGTTAAGAAGCTCAGGTAACCTGGTTGACCCCTGACCCCAAGGACCAATAAGGGGACAAGATACTTTCAAATCTTGATGGAGGGAAGGCTTTTGTTTGTGTGCTCTTTGTTTTTGGGGGTGTTCACTCTTGGGACTAAGAGGAACCGGACATCAATCCATGTTCTCCAAATCTTTCTGCACAACTTTCTCATATTTCAAACCTGTAAGTAACAGCCAGGCAAGGCATATTTTATTTTTGTTTTCTCAACTTGTAAATGTTCCTTTTGCTAAAGAGTTTACCTCTATTTGCTGTAACTTTGAACCTAAGGCTAGAGGGGGTTCCTCTGGGCTCTTTGAATCTGATTACCCTGTAAAGTTATTTTCCATTGTGATTTTACAGAGATGAATTTTACCTTTTCTTTTAATAAAATTCGTCTTTTAAGAACATGATTGATTTTTTTCATTGTTTTAAGATCCAAGGGTTTGGATCTGTGTTCACCAGGACTAATTGGTGAGGGGATTACCAAGTCTTCCCAGGAAAAGGGATGTAAGGGCTTGGGGGGTGATATTTCTCAAACCTACCTGGGAAAAGGGGTGTAAGGGCTTGGGGGGATATTTTGGGGGAAGAGGAACTCCAAGTGGTCCTTTCCTTGTTTCTTGTTAAAGCACTTGGTGGTGACAGAGTACCAGGTTTTAACCTAAGCTGGTAGAAATAAGCTTAGGGGGCTTTCATGTGGGTCTCCACATCTGTACCCTAGGGTTCAGAGTGAGGAAGGAACCTTGACAGGCATATTGGAGTCAGAACCCGAAGCTGCTATTAGTATCAAATAGAGATTATAATTTCCAAACCAATATGTTATATGCACATTCACTGAAAAATGGTGAGAAATATTGATACATACACCTGTAAGAAATATATTTGGTGTTATATAAGGCTATTGAAAACTACAAACCATGCGTAATTTTTTTCCTCAGTCGCTAAGTCCTGGTCTTGAAGTGAAGAAAGAGATTCTAGAACACTCAGTTTAGGAGATCGAATGATATCCGCTGTTTGTGTCCATGGAGCATTTTTAGTATGTAAGGCTAGAAAATAAATTTTATATCATCTGCTGAGAATTATGTAGCTCTTAGTTTATCTTTTCCCCTCTTTGACTCTTGAATTATCCCCAATGACCTTATTAAAAATAGTTGTAGATTGGCTGAGCACTGACATACAAAACTTGTTTCAAGGTTCTTGGCCAAGTTTTGAGATTCTTTCTGAAAACTACCATTTTCGGAAAGTCTTCTCTCTGTGTTTAAAAAATCATAAACTTAAAAATGTATGGAAATGACTTCGTGCTAGCAAAATGCAGAGTTAATGGGTAGGGCAATCTTAAATGCAATTTATGGTACTAATTTGCGCACTTCATGTCTGAAAGTGACTAAGTGACTTTGTCTTGTCTCTCCTATTCTCCATTCTAAGGGCCTTCATTCTTTTCTGTACATATGAAACCAGCTTCTGGCATAAGTATTGCAAAATTCAGTTTTACCACATGACTTAAAGTAAGATGCCTTATTTAGAATATATTCTAAAGTAAACGTTTGAATCCTTCCTGCAGCGTTCCTGGGTCACTCATTCTATTTCTAGAAATGATGCATCGTTAAACAGTTTAATGAACCTGAATATTTGTACTAATTATTCCATAGCTAAAAGAATAGCCTCCAACTCTTATCTTCTCTCAGCAAACTTCTGTCCAGCTGGCAGCTCATGTTACTGCTTGGCAAAGGTTCCTTAATTTCCTCCTTTGAAGAATTCTAGCATAAAATGTTTACACATTAACAATATTTCTATTTTTACCAATTGCCAGATAACTCCATATCAAATTTTGTACAGAATTAGTTAATTCAAATAATCTTCAATATGGATAACTTCTGCTGCGGAGAGAATAGCATGCTCGGATTTCAACCATATGTGATAGACTGCCCCTTTATTAAACATTTTTGGAAATTGGCAGATTGAGCTCCATCTGTCAACTGACATAAGGTGGTGAGTCTCCCAGTTAGTGCAGTAGTAATTCAGGTGCCAGGAAAAACTGTTAGAACAGCTGGAAGCACTAACAAGTAAAGCAATTTCCATGACAGATAAATAGAAGGTCCACAACTTTCTATCGCTTGACAGATGGTTCTCAAAAAAATCTGCTACGTTCTTTAATTGAAGAAATTTACCAGTTTAAAGTGGCCTACACATAATTTTGTCACGTATATACTACACATAAAACTAATTCCTTATATTTATGTTTGTGTAACTACCTCTGTTACCTACTGCTGTACACTTTTTCTGTTCAACTAGGTAATTAGTTTTTGTAATGAACAAGTGAAATACCTTAATTAGTGTGTGGGGGGTGGGGTGGGGGGGATTGCAATTATCAACAATAATGAAGGGTAAGCAAGTAGATTTTTGTGCCTGGGCTGAAACTTTCACAGCATCTTTGCAAGGCAGCAGGATCATATTGAATAGCTCTTGAACTTGTTTGAAGGGCTTATTGACTTGCATTTGAGATTGACCCATGCATAGTACTGTGCTTACATAGTTTTTCAGCACACCAGTTATCTTGGATCTTTCATTCTGAGGAGCCAAGAATTAAAAGCTCAATGTGGAGTAGGGGATATTAGGTCTTCCTAATTCACAAAACGTAGCGCAAGCCTGGTTTAGCCTTCCTTTCCTTAGGCAAAGCCTTGTCATTTTACGGTAGTTTTATTATGTAAACAATTAGTCCTGGTTTTTGTATGTAAGGCCACCTGCATTTCCTTTAGGAAGTCCCTTATTCAGTGTTAGTCATTGGACATTTTCATAACTTCACAAGCAATTTGTGTATCATTCTTACTAGGAGTAGCGTGAATAGTTAATATTTCTAATGAAAATGACCTTCTGGAAGTTGCCAGGCTTAGTATGAACCAAACATCTAGTAAAATCAAGTACTGAATGCATATTCACTTTATACAATGATGCTTTTTCACTCGGAATAGGAAACGGAATTTTGTTAGATTTTTATAGTGCTGGCTGAGCTGCTCAGTAATTCTTCTGTTCAGTTTATTTCTTCATATTACCATATGTAAATTTGCTGTAATTCTACAGTTTGCCAGAAATAGGTTTTTAAGTTAATTGATTGGGATGTCAGGTCTCTAACTTCCCTTTTTCCATTTGTATAACCAGTTCTGTGTGGTGGTTTAGCTGCATTATACTTTTCCTGTGTTCTCCCAACTTCTATTTTTTTGTACATTTGTACAGTAGTATAGCCATGAATCTAAATATATTTTTCATTAGAAGCAGCAGACATCAAATACCACCTTCCATGTGAAGTATACCGAGACTTGGCCGAATTACATTTTTATTTTTCTATAATTCTGATATATAATATCAAAATGTTAAATATTTTTCAATTTTTACTTTAAATGTTCAGTTATGCAAAATTATGGGTTTTAAGTAGAGCTATCAAGCGATTAAAAAAATTAATCGCAATTGTGAGATTAATCGCACTGTTTAAATAAATGGTATTCTGTTGTTTAATTTTTGATGTTTTCTGTGTTTTCAAATATTGATTTCAGTTACAACATAAAATACAAAGTGTACAGTGGTTACTTTATATTTACTTTTGATTACAAGTATTTATACTGTAACAAAACAAGACATAATATTTTTCAGTTCACCTTATACAAGTACTGTACTGCAATATTTCTCATGAAAGTTGGACTTACAAATGTAGAATTATGTACAAAAAATGTACATTCAAAAATAAAACTGTGAAATTTTAGAGTCTGCGAATCTACTCAGTTCTTCTTCTTGTCAGCCAATTGCTCAGACAAACAAGTTTGTTTACATTTGCAGGAGATAATGCTGCCTGCTTCCTGTTTACAATGTCACCTGAAAGTGAGAGCAAGTGTTCTCAAGGCACTTTTGTAGCAGGCGTCGCAAGATATTTACATGCCAGATACGCTAAAGAGTCATACGTCCCTTCCTTCATGGAAATATTTTTTCACCAGTTTGTGCAGCAAAATCAGTTTTCCAACATTTACAGATGAAAATCTAATCCTTTTAAGTGTAAGCATACTTTTTGTCCTCTCTTGCATCCCTAAATCTTAAATCATTGCATGTCAAAGAAATTTCTCCAGATTGAAAATTTTGTGTCCTGTAACTGTGAATGTGAAACAGATCCTTTGAACCAAGATGCACTTCTCTAATCGGTATACAGTAACTCCTCACTTAACGTCATCCCGCTTAACGTTGTTTCAATGTTACGTCCCTGCTCAATTAGGGAACATGCTCATTTAAAGTTGTGCAGTGCTCCCCTACAGTGTCATTTAGCTGCCTGCCTGTAAGATTCTGTGGAAGAGCAGCGACTTTACAAGAGAGCATTGCACAAGTTCCACTTCTCTACCACCTCCTCCCCCTCCCTCCCAGTGCTTCCCCACCAAACAGGAGTTTGGTGGCACTTAAGACTTTCTGGGAGGGAGGGAGAGGAGTAGGGAAGTGCCACATCTCCACTCCCCTCCCTCCCTCCCTCCAAGGAAGTCCTAAGCACCGCCAAACAGCTGTTTAGCAGTGCTTAGGATTTTCTGGGAGGGAGAGGGAGGAGTGGAGATGTGGGGATTCTCCGCTCCTCCCCCTCCCTCCCACACTTTGCGCTTAGGACTTTCTAGGAGGGAGGGGCAGGAGTGAGGAAGCCCTGCATCCGCTTAGGACTTTGGCGGGGGGGGGGGGGGGAGGATGTGGCATGCTCTGGAGAGGAGGTGGAATTGGGGTGGGAAGAGGTAAGCCTGAAGTGGAACGGGGACAGGAAGAGGAGGGCCTGGAGCATTTCCGGTAAAGTCCAAGCCTGTTCTTCTCCGGGGAAACTGCCACTGCTGCGGCAAAGGTGCTTCCTGGTGTTCCTTGTCTGCAGCGAGCTGTGCCTATGTGGGGTAAGCCAGGAGCACTTTCCAACCACAGTACAGTACTGTACAGTATATAATGCCTTTTGTCTGCCCCCCCCAAAATTTCCTTGGAACCTAAGCCCCCGCATTTACATTAAATCTTATGGGAAAATGTGATTCATTTAACATTGTTTCACTTAAAGTTGCGTTTTTCAGGAACATAACTACAATGTTAAGTGAGGAGTTACTGTACTCTGTTTTCAGCTGGCATGGGCAAGCCATGGGCTTCTAATTTCAAAGTAGACATACCCATCAAACAGCAGTGTGGCCATGGCAGCTTGGGCTTGTTGCTTGAGTACAGTCCCACCTGATCCCCTGCATAGGTATTCTGCTTGATTAAGTGTGTATATTTACCCAAGCTGGGAACTGTGTATCTCTACTGCTTCTCCCTCAAAGCTCAGAACAGATCTTCCTCCTGAATGTTTGCCACTCACAGCCTACTCCACATGTGGTTCCTCAGCTCTTGCTGCCTTGGTCAGCTTCCAGTTCTGTATGCATCTCCCCAGCCTCCCTGCAGCCTGCTTCTCTGTGCTCTGTTCCCAGCTCACTAGAGTGACCACCCATCCCAAATTGGATGGGACAGTCCGGAAATGCAGAATTCAAGTTCAGATCCTAGGCTGAATGACTCTGGGACAGCATTTGTCTGTGATTCCCTGTGGCACCACTCTGCACCTGCCCAATGCTCAGGGGCAGTGCTAGCCTCTGCCTGGTGGGGTGGGGGGCTGAGGTGGGCCTTATCCCCCTATTGTTACAAGGCCTTGCTCCTCCTCTCCCTCTTCCTCCCCCCACCCCTAAGTCCCTGCCCCCTGGCCAGAAGCAGTAGTAAGAGTTGCCCAGGCTCTCTGTGGAGAGCCCCAGACCCTCCTCCTGGGTGGGTGCTGCACCCCAGGGAGGATGGGGACACAGGCCAGGGGCTGCTCTCAGGGCAGGTGTGGGATCCGGGGCTCCCCACAATGACCTGGGCTCCCCGGGCAGCTCCTACCATGATCCGGCTCTGGCTTCTGACCAGGGAGGTAGGGCTTTGAAGGGAAGAGGAGGAACAGGGGGTTAGACCTTGGGGGAAGAGGAAGGATTGGGGCAAGGCCATTGAGGGGACAGAGCTTCTCCATGTGTCCTGCTTTTGCTTTTTGAAAAGTTGGTCACCTTACAACTCACCATGCAACCCAACCCCCTCCTCCTCACCCTCGATCTCATTATCTTGCTCTGCTGAAGGCTTTCCAGAGAGAGTTCATTTGCTGGGTCAGACTTGTAAAGAGTTTCCACCACGTGTTTTTGGCCAGGAGAGGCGTGTAGGTCTACTCTTCCACCTGGGGAGGGGATCATCGATCAGCTGAGAGGGTTAGCTATGTATAGTAAAATAAACCACTGAAAGTGCATACATAAAGAATAAAAAAACCAAAGTTTCCCTCTCAGAAGTAGGTTTGTGTCAATTTCTGTTCTTTAATGTCCACTTGGCATTTGGGAACAAATGAGGTAGATACACTAGTGACATTGCTTTTCCTGCCTTTAAACGCTCTGTTATGGTAAAGCCACTTAGTGGACATTGTTAATTAAAAAGGGTTCCTGAAGCAAAACATTCTTTAAGTTCAATGCTTTTTATACAATGAAAGCTTAGACCCCATTATAGACGAATAGTAGAGTAACAACCATTGCCTGGAAGTGATGCCTCCATCACATATGCTTCTACTGTAAGAGCAAAGCATGATCCACTCATGGACTGCTGGGTTGTGTTCTTCTGGATACTGAAAACATTGTTATAGTAGTTGAGCAGTTGGCTAAACAATGTAAGAATGCCTAACAGTCTACCATCAATATGCTTTATTGCACTATTAGGAAATTTTCTAGGGAGACTAAGTGTTTTGTTTGCTCTAGAAAAGCATATGTTTCAGTAACAGGAGATCAACCGATCTATGTTCATGAAGTGAAAAAATGTGAATTCTCAGAGCTAAATCAACTCACAAAGGGTCAGTCGTGAAGGGCGTTAATATTATTCAGCAGTTACTGTCAGGCCATATTTTACACTTTGTGTCTGGAATTAGTGTTCATATTTCTGTTGTCCTTTCTCTTCCTCTTTCTCCTATGCACTGATTTAAGTTATTGTGAGTGCATAGAAACTGGGGGAAAATTGGATTATCTAAGTCTACCTAAAGAAGTAAATGGGATAAGGGAATGCAATGACAAACTACCTCTTTACTCATTTACTGGCAGAGTCTGCTTTTGTTACTGCTTTTCTTGTAGCGAGTGTGAGAAGAATGAATTGGTAGTAATTTTACTGAGAGGAAAGCGTTACTTTGCCAAGTGATGGAGCACAAGTGGTGGTGTAATATTTTATTTAGCAGAATATTTAAGTGAATGCAGTGTTTGGGAAAAGTGGCTGACTTCCTGTGTCAGAAATTGATGTTTAAGTTATTCACACAACTACTACAACCTGAGAAGCAGCAATGCAAGCTTTCTCCACATTACAGTAGTCAATGTACTTCAACTCTGAACTGAAGAACTAATTCAAGGAGTGAAAAGGTTGCTCTTTTTCCATACACATTTATTGTTTGACTTCTGAATAGTGATAATTGTGGTGTGGACATCTGTCTGTGGGGACCTGGACTGAAAATACTAACTCATTTCACATGGACGCAGTCAGTACCATCCGGTAATCTTTTATCACTGTTGATCTTGCCTGGATTTGTAATTAATAGGACGAATGAATTCCGCAGCCTTTGAAATCAGGCTTAACTATTTCAGATGAACAAGCATCTCAAACAGCTTAAGAAAAAGCAGAAAGACTAGAAGGAATGGAAGAGGAGATGGATCAACAAGGAAAACTACCTCTTGGAGGTCAGGAAGTGTAGGGATAAAGGGACACTTACCAAAAGCCAGAGTTGGACCTTGCAAAGTGAATTAAAATCAATACTAAATGATTCTTTAGCCATATAAATAAAAACAAAAAAGGAATGAAGGAGTGGGATCACTCAACATTGAGGATGGGTGGAGATTAAAGATATTCTAGGTATGGCCCAACACCTAAACTAATACTTTGCCTCAGGTTTTTATAAGAGTACTGAGGGGCTTTAGGACAGTGGCAGGAAAATTTAGTTCAACTGTAGAAGATGGGAATTAATATGGACATTGAAAGGTGGGGAAGGAAGAAGTTGAAGAGGAGACTGCAGTGGGTGGTGCTGAAAGGTTGGTCTCGGGCCACTCTTATTTTCATTAATGCCCTTGGCCATAATAACATTTTCAGATGAGACAAAGTTGGGAGGTATTGGCAATATGGAAGAGGACTGGAATATCATACAAGAAGATTTGATAACTGTGAAAACTGGAGTAATAGAAATGGGATGAAATTTAATAGTGCAGAGTGCCAAGTCATGCATTACCAACTAGAAACAATGGAGGAGAGACACCTGGGTGTATGGGTCAATCACAAAATGACTGAGCTACAAATTTGATACGGCCATGAAAAAGGCTAATGCAATCCTAGTATGCCTCGAGCTAGGTATTTGCAGTAGAGATAGTGAAGTGATGTTACCATTGTGCAAGGCACTGGTGAGACCTCATCCAGCATACTGTCTGCAGTTCTGACTTCCCATGTTTAAGAAAGATTAATTCAAACTGGATCAGATACAGAGAAGGGCTACTAGGATGATCAGAGGAATTGAGAACCTACCTCATGAGAGGAGGCTTAAGGAGCTTAGCTTGTTTGGCTTAACGAAATGAAGGCCAAGGTGAGTTATGATTGCTGTCTATAAATATATCAGAGGGATAGACCCTAGGAAGGGAGGGGAATTATTTAAGTTAAGGGTCAATGCTGGCACGAGAACAAATGGCTATAGACTGGCCATCAATAAGTTTAGGCTTGAAATTAGGCAAAGGTTTCTAACCATCAGAGAAGTGAAATTCTGGAACAATTTTCAACAGGGAAGAGTAGGAGCAAAAAATCTAACGTGTTTCAAGAGTGAGCTTGATATAAATTTACAGAGGGGAAGGTCTGATGAGATTGCCTACAATGGCATATGCCCAATCCACAGCTGCTATTAGCAAATATCTTCAATGGCTGGAGGTGGGATGATGAATGGGGAGGACTCTGAGTTACTAGAGATAATTGTTTCCCAGGTATGTGTCTGGTGGGTCTCACCCACATGCTTAGGGTTTAGCTAATCATCATGTTTGAGGTCAGGAAGGAATTTTCTCCCAAATCAGATTGACAGCACCTCTGGGGGGCGGGGGGGGTTCACATTCCTCTGCAGTTTAGGGCACAGGTCACTTGCAGGTTTAAACTAGAGTAAATGGTGGATTCTCTGTAACTTGAAGTTTTTAAATCAATATTTAAGGACTTCAGTAACACAGCTAGAGGTTATGGGCCTGTTACAGGAGTTGGGTGGGTGGGGTAGTGTGGCCTTCCATGTGCAGAAGGTCAGATTAGATGATCATGATAGTCCCTTCTGTCCTTAAAGTCTGAGCCTGAGATGTCCAATCTCAGGTTACTTGGACTCCAATGACCCATTATGGATTAAGCGGTTTAGCAGACTTTAAAATTAATAGTATTTAGATTGCCCCAGTAAATCTGTGGCCAGAATTCTTACTGTGTGAATCAGTGACTTAATATACTGTACACCACACGTGAATCCACAAGCTAAATCTCTAAAAGTTTTCAAAGTAAGCTTTTTCACTGTGATAGATATTGATTCAAGTGAAATGGTACATTTTTCAAAAGAAAGTGACCAAACGGGAGTATGCTTATCTTGTAGTCTTTACTCTCGGATAAGTTGCTGATATAACTCAAATAAATGTTTATCAAATCTTTAAATACTCACTTTTGGACTGATTCCTTTTGGATGCTTTACCCAACACACATGAGTTCAGTGCTTAAAAATCCATAATGAAAATAATGGATCAGAAACTAATGTTGGACAGTGTTTTCAAAATGAGTCATCAGTATAATTTCTACCTCATGTTTGCAGAAAAGGAATCATTTTCTTCCAACTTCAGAATAAGTTGTTTCTTATATTCCAGGCTCAGTTATTTTAGCTGTGGCTTTCTGGTATTTCACAAAAGTGACACTGAATTTCATAATCCATTATAGCTCTGAAAAGATTTTTTCATTAATAGCATACTGGTTAACCTAGATGAATGTCACTTTTTAACAAGTGTTTTACGTTAATGCTGGATCTGCACATATGAAACTTTGAACTAACACACCTTGTTATTAAAACTTTACCCTCTGCCTAATGTTCAATCATTTTTTCTTGTCAATTCTTAACTTAATAGCAATATTACAGAGAGGTCAAATATAGTTTAGTGCTCTGCTATGACAAGTTGTAAAAATTCTGAAAGTAGGATAGCAAATTGCTAGTTTTAATCCAAGTATGAAATCCTGACTTTTCACCTCTAGAAATGATATTTTTAAGTTATTTCAAAGACATGAGATTGCAACCTTGAGCATCTTACTGTATGGTGGTTCTTAACGTATGGAAAATTATTTTTTATATGAGATGGATATAGTTCGATCATAAACCAGTACTCTTTCAATGGTTCCTAAGTTATATAAGCATGGAAAAGATCTGCATGCATTATTGTTTGATAAACCTTGTTTCTCTAGGCTTTAGATATGGCAACCTATTTCAACATACTGTCTGACCTACAGCTAAATTACTGATGCACACCTTCCAGAAAAGCATTGAGTTTTGATTTAAAGACATTGAGATATTGAGATTCCACCACTTCCCTTGATAGTTTGTTCCAATCAATAATTATCCTCACTTAAAAAGTTGTGCTTTATTTCTAATTTGACTTTGTCTGCCTTCAGCTTCCAGCCACTGGTTCTCGCTATGCTTTTCGTGGCTAGATTGAAGAGCCCTTTAGCACCCAGTATTTCCTCCTCATGAAGGTACTTATTGACTATAATTAAGTCACCTGTCAGTCTGTCTCACTGCATGGTGTTTTCCCCAATTCTTGAGCCATTTTTGTGGCTTTGTCTTGGACTTTCCCTAATTTTTCAGCATCCTTTCAAATATGTGGATGCCAGAACTGTACACAGTATTCCAGGATCAGTCTCATCAGGGCTGTATATATAGAGAGAAAATCTCTCTCCTCTGTTTATACAAGGATTGCATTTAATCCTTTTTGCTACAGCATCGCACAGGGAGCTCATGTTGAGTAGCTTGTCTTCCGTGATCCCACAATCCTTTTCAGTCACTGCTTTCCAGGACACAATCACCATTCTGTAGATACGGCCTGCATTTTTATTCCTAGATGTACCTTGCATTTGGCTGTATTAAATGTTTGGGCTCAGCTTACCAAGCAATCCAGATAATTCTGTACGACTTCCCTGTCCTCATTATTTGCCATTCAGCCAATCTTTATGGTGTGCAAATCTTAATAGTGATTTTATACTTCCAGGTCATGATGAAAATGTTGATTAGCATTGGACTTGATACCAGTCCCTGTGGAATGCCAATAGAAACACCCCCTCATTCAGTGATTCCCCACTGACTACTGCTTCCTGAGATCTGTTTAGTCAGTTCTTAATCCATTTAACATGTACGTGACTGATCTTGTATAGTGCTAATTTTTTAATTAAATGTTGTGTGTTATTAATTCAAATACCTCACAAAAGTCAATATTGCGTCAATGCAGTTATCTTTGCACTTCAAAGAACTACATCAGGTTTGTTTGACGAGATCTATTTTCCCTAAAACTGTCAGTTAGAATTAAACATATTCATATTTTTTATTAATAGAATCTTATATCAGCTTTTCCCTTATTTTGCCTTGGACTGATGTCAGGTAAGTCATCAGGGTCATCAACAGACTCGGCCTTTTTGAATATTGGCACAATATTGGCACTCTTCTTGACATAGTATATATGATATATCCAGTGGAATCTCAGTGGTTATCATTGATTGGACACTGTCACAGCTGCAGGGCCAACTGTGCCTAGCACTCCTTCTTTTATTTCTCAAATGCATCCCTTAGGTGACAGGCCTGGCTTCCTGCACCTCACTAAAGGTGAAATCACGCAGTCCAGGCACTCTAGGACTGGATCTCTGGGCTGCAGCCACCAGATTCCCAACCATGTTAATGACACAGGTCCAATTTGGTTTTGGCACCTGCAAGAGTTTCCCTTCAGGAGCCCCTGGCAGCATGCATTTGCAGGTACGCAAACTGCCTTCGAAACAAAGCATTACTTATTCATAAGGTTAAATTCTTCTTTGAGAGCTTACTCACGTTGATTCAATTCTAGGTGCGTGAGTGCTTACATGCACAGTTGTCAGAGATTTTTGCCTTAGCGGTATCTGTAGGGTCGACTGTGGTGCCCCCTTGAGTGTTGCACTCATGCGCTGGTACATGAGGCACTGACAATGCTACACCCTCTCAGTTCCTTCTTACCGTCTGTGATGGTTGGTTGGAGCGCTTGTCTTGCATCACAAGAGTGTTAGCGGTTCTTACAGTCCGTTGTTCTGTCTCCTTTGTTTTTAGTTGTTAGGTACTTAGTTAGACCATTAAGTTAAGTGTTAGAGTAGTAGTCTGAGAGTTAGAGTCCCAGCTGGGACTTCACCTCAAAGCAGGGCATGCCATGTTCCCTAGTCTTTAAGCCATGCGCATCATACAGCCGGCTAATGTGTATTAGTGACCCTTATGATAGCTGTGTAAAGTGTTTGGGGGAGTCCCACAGAAAGGACAAATGCAGGATCTGCAAAAACTTTTGCCCTCGAACTGAAAAGGAACGGGCTATTCGCTTGAGGGCCCTCCTCATGGAGGCTGTGCTTTATCCTGCCTTAGAGCCCTCTCGATTGGACTCCAGGCTCGGCACTTTGGCATTGGCGTGCAGCACACCGCCGGAATCTGCCCAGCACCATTCCTCCTTGCTGGCGCTGAAGAAACAGTCGAAGTTGATGGGCCTGCCAACACTGCTTCCTACACATCAACATCAGGGAGCTCAGAGCAGTTCGCCTGGTCTGCCAAGCCTTCCTACCTTGCATGAAAAGCAGAGTGGTCCAGGTCCTGATGGACAATACAGCAGCTATGTATTACATCAACAAGCAAGGCAGAGCCAGATGTCTTCCCTTTACTAGGAAGCCCTCAGGCTCTGGAACTTCTGTATACAACATGACATCCATCTCATAGCTCCACACCTACCCGGGGCCAGGAACACTTTGGCATATCGCCTCAGCCGGGCCTTCTCATCTTGCAACAAGTGGTCCCTCCATCCAGAAATGGTCAGCATCATCTTCCAGAAGTGGGAGATTCCCCAGGTGGACCTGTTCGCGTCCAGGCAAAACAGGAAATGCTTGATTCGGGGGATCGACAGAGGCTCGCTCTCTGACACTTTTCTGCTCCCATGGTTGGGAGCTCTTGTACGCCTTCCCCCTAGGGCTGCTAATTCAGAGTCTTCATGAAGATCAAGCAGAATAGGGCGAAGGTAATCTTCATACTGCTGGCTTGGCTGCGCCAGCACTGGTTCAGCCTGGTGCTGTACCTGTCGGTCGCTGCTCCGTTACAGCTATCACTTAGGCCGGACCTGCTGTCCCAAAACCATGGCAGTCTTCTGAACCGGTGGCGCTGCACTGACAGTTTGGTGCTGCATGGTTAAATGTGGGGGAGCAGGAGTGCTCGGCCACTGTCCAGCAGGTCCTGTTGGGCAGCAGAAAGCCATCCACCAGAGTGGACTTACCTGGCCAAATGGAAGCGGTTCACTTGTTGGACCTTGGATAGAGGCATTCGACCTGAGCAGGCCTCGCTGCAGTTAATCCTGGACTACCTTCTGCATCTCAGGCTCCAAGGCCTGTCCTTTTCATCTGTCAAGGTTCACTTGGCTGCTGTCTTGGCCTTCCATTTGCTTCTTGAGGGTAGATCAGTTTTCACCCAGGACATGACTGCCAGATCCTCAAGGGCCTCTGTCTGCACATCAGGGATCCTGTTCCTCCATGGGGCCTGAATCTTGTGCTGTCATAACTCATGGGACCCTCCCTTCAAATCTCTGGTTTCCTGCTCTCTTCTCCTTTCCTGGAAGGTGGCTTTCCTGGTTGCAATAACATCCGCCCACTGGGTCCCTGAGATTAGGGCGCTTACTTTGGAACTGCCGTATGCGGTCTATTACAAAGACAAGGTCTAGTTGCAGCCATGCCCGTTTTCCGTGTGCAGGGTGGTCTCTCAGTTTCAAACAGGCGAGGACATTTACTTACCTGTCTTTTTTACCCCAAAGCTGCATAAGATAGGTTGCATCCCCTAGATATTAGGAGAGCACCAGCCTCCTACATTGAAAGGACCAAGCCATTCCAAAAGTTGACGCAGTTGTTCGTCACAGTGCCCGACAGGATGCAAAGTCATCTGGTGTCCGCTCAAAAAATTTCTTCTTGGATCACTGCCTGCATTCAATGCTGCTTCGATCAGGCAAAAGTGCAACCCCCAGCGATTGTAACTGCCCACTCAACCAGGGCAAAAGCCTCTTCGGCAGCTTTCCAAGCCCAGGTGCATATCCAGGACATCTATAGGGTGGCCACCTGGTCATCTGTCCACACGTTTACGTCCCATTATGCACTTACCCAGCAGATCCAGGACGATTCTGGCTTTGGTAGAGCAGTGCTGCAAGCCACTAGACTATGAACTCTAAGCTCCCTTCCGAGGATACTGCTTGTGAGCCATCTATAATGGAATCGACATGAGTAAGCACTCGAAGAAAAAACAATTACCTACCTTTTTCTAACTGTTGTTCTTCAAGACATATTGCTCATGCCCATTTCATTACCCATCTCCTTACCCCTCTGTCGAAGTTGCTGGCAAGAAGGAACTGAGAAGGCA
This sequence comes from Chelonoidis abingdonii, assembly GCF_003597395.2. NCBI lineage: Eukaryota > Metazoa > Chordata > Testudines > Testudinidae > Chelonoidis > Chelonoidis abingdonii. The sequence goes on along the minus strand of NC_133784.1, from coordinate 25,883,140 downwards.
TAGGGTCGGAGGCACCCAATATGCCAGCGCATGAGCACAGCGCTCAGGGGGCCACCACAGCTGATCCTATGGATACCACTAAGGCAAAAATCTCCGACAATTGTGCATGTGGGTGCGCACACACTTAGAATGGAATGGACGTGAGCAACACATCTCAAAGAACAACGGTTACAAAAATGGAGGCAACTATTTTTTCTTCTTCTGGCACAGGTATTTTTAGTAAAAGTCAGGGACAGGTTGCGGACAACAAACAAAAATTCACAGAACCACTCAGTCTGTCCTTGGCTTACTGAAAATACATGAGGAGTGAGGGGGCTTGCTGCTGTTCCATTCTCTGGGGGGGCTGATCCAACTCCAACTGCTGCTCCTGTAGCGCTGGGGCTGGCTGCTGGTCAGCTGTTCTCGTGGCCCAGAAGAAGTCACAGAGGTTCTGGAAAGTCACTGACTCCGTGACAGAATCGTAGCCTTATTTATTCATTCGTCAGAGGTACAAAGCACACAGAGGAAAGGCTAAAAACAACTGGAGCCTAACTGGATGGATCTTAGCTATCCTCTTAGGACTAGATGCTGAGGCCCTGCTGAAAAAGGCTGCCTGCCTGCAGCTCCCATTTCTCTCCCAGTCTGTATGTCAGCCTCATATCCCGGTGACCAGTTCTCCCTCCTTTTCTGCCAGGGGAACCATTTTAGCTGCTTAGGGTCTTTTTTGATCTCAGCCTTGGCAAAACAAATCCCGCTAAGTTTACTGGCACCTGAAAGTAGCATCTCCCAGTGATGTTCTCTTACCGTATTTGAAGACTTATACCAGAGGCAGCCCTAAAAGGGAGAACTCTGGGTTCCCTCCATAGCCTCCTTTAATTTAACTCCTGGCATGTAGGCAGGTTAATATCAAACAGATAACCTGAGAGACTTACAGTATTTCTTTTTCTTTTTTTTTAAACACCTCCCTTGTTTTCCAGAGACCCAGTGCAAATCCCTGAAATTTGTGAACGAATTATGCGAACAAACATAACAAAGCAAGATCATTTGTGTTTTAGTTCTAATTTAAATCCATAGCGTTTAAATATACAGTAGTATAGTTTATTTTAAAAAATGAAATGTGAAGTGTTTCCAATATTTCCATGCATTAGGCTTGTTTTGATTCCTAGACCTTAACATGCAATAGCAGTCTGGCTGGCCAGGTTATTGATGGCATCTTTGTGTAACCCTGTTGTATCTAAGTATTGCAATACATAAGGTCTCCATGTGGGAGTCCTATTTATGAGATGAATCTTGCACTATGGTTGACTAAATCAGAATTTCCTTCCTTTACCTGAGAGTTTACCCTTAATGTGTTAACTTGCTATTTTCTACTTTATTAGCTAACAGAGTGACTGACTGTCTTTAAATCCAACTAAAACGATCCATTATCTTCCAGCTGCTTCCATTTTCTCCCCCTTTCCTTCACCCCAATGGATTTTTCTAAGTAACAAAGCTTAACTAATTCCTTCTGTTCTCCACGTACCCCATCATTCACTGCGGCTGGGTGTGCTGTATCTATCTCAGACAGCTGTAGTATCTAGAACCAGGGGTTCTCACAACAAAGTTTTTGGTGGCTTCAAAGTGCAGTCACCAAGTCTTGCTGGTGGCTGCGCGGACAATTTTTCCTAAAATACTTAACTTTAGGAAAAACAAAAAAATATGCAAATAGAGATGTTCAAATCATTGTAATTTATTAAATCTTTTTGCAGACTCAATAAGAATAATGTACAGTTGTCTCTCTTTTTTTACTGGACATAAACAAAATAAAACACAAATAAGGTGCTCTGCAGGTTCTTGTCGTCTTTATTGTTTCTTTTGCTTTTTTGGTTGCTTTTTTTAAGACTTGCTAGCTAGTAAGTCTGCTGCTATGAAAAGTTATATTAACAAACATATAAATATCACTTTTCATGGCAGCAGACTGACTTAGTCATGACAAACCTGGGGACAAATTAAGCCTTGGATGCGAAGGTTGGTAGAGGGGAAGGGGGAATGCATGGTGGGCTGGCAGGGGCCAACAGCAATGGGTGGAGGGTGAGCCCCTCAGCCGGGGATTGCAGCACTGTGGCCAGAGCCTGCTGCCCGCCACTCCAACTCTGCCATCCCCAGGAAGGTGGTGAACTCACTAGCTGCCTGCTCCTCCAGCATGTGTGTCTTGGGGGGAGGTGGGGGAGGAAGGGTCCAACTCCTGCTGGTGGCTTTGGGAGAGGGACCACTGCCTTGCACCCTCATCACTGCCCAGGAGGGTGTGGTTACAAGAAATCACCCTGATGGCCGCATTCTAGAAACACTGATCTAGACACACATAACAAATTAGTAACTCAAGGTTACAACAGAAGATCACTTATTGATTCCATTACATTGTGGAATGGGTGAACAATTTATCTTAGTGTTTATTTTTGTAGGCTTGTATAAGTGGCAGCACTCAATACTTGATTTTTTGTAAGTAGGCAGTAAATCACACTAAAATGCTCTCTGTGTCGGACTTGTCTGATATGAAAGAACATTTTGCTTTTTGCTTCAATTTTGAGTAATGCAAGCTACACAAAGATCATCAAAACTATCCAGCCATAAAAGTAGTACACTTCATCAAGCAAGGAGTAGACTGCCTTTGCCCTGTAAATTATACTAATTCTTACACTTTCAGTTTCTAGTCTTGTCAGTCTAAATACTTTGTTCTGCACAGCTATGCTGTATCTTGCATACATTTACTTATTTCAAAGTAGCAAGGGGCAGAAGAAGTAAACTGCATTAAGTTTTGCATTTTCCTGAACCAGCCAAGCTACCTTAGATTAAGGATTATTATTTGCTGGATGAATGACCATAACAGCTAAAAGAACTGGAGTACTTGTGGCACCTTAGAGACTAACGAATTTATTTCAGCGTAAGCTTTTGTGGGCTACAGCTCACTTCTTCGGATGCATAGAATGGAACACACATCCGAAGAAGTGAGCTGTAGCCCACGAAAGCTTACGCTGAAATAAATTTATTAGTCTCTAAGGTGCCACGAGTACTCCTGTTCTTTCTGTGGATACAGACTAACACGGCTGCTACTCTGAAACCTGTCATAACAGCTAAGGACACCAGTATGATGAAAACTAAGTAATTGCACATAATAAACAAAAATCTGTAATAGCTGATTATCAAAGTAGAGAAAACCTTGCAAGTGAAAAAAGAAGTCAGTTGCTTAGAACATAAGAATAGCCATTCTGGGTCAGACCAATGGTCTTTCTAGCCCCTATCCTGTTTGTTTTACAGTGGACAGTTCCAGATGCTTCAAAGGGAATAAACAGAACAGGGCAATTGAGTGATCCATTCCCTGTCGTCCAATCCCAGATTCTGGCAGTCAGATGTTTAGGCCATGCAGCACATGAGGTTGTGTCACTGACCATTTTGGATAATAGCCATTGATGTACCTATCCTCTGTGAACCAATTGCTCTTTACTTGGCCGTCCCTAAGAGTTTGATATGTTGAAGCATGTTTCCAAATAAAGAACTTAATTTATAGTATTGAATATTACACCTCCATATGCTGATCTACTTCTTAATTTTTATATTTTTGTTACATTGGGAATCACTGATTGTCTTTAATTTTCTTTCAGTAAAACGCTTCAGAGAACCAAAGCATGAAAGACGTCCTTGGAGGATATGGTAAGTCTTTAATTATTAATAGTTCCTAGAATGCTTTTTATATCCTAGATGTTCAGCTCATGGAAAATGAAAGAATAATCACTTGCATGTAATGTATAATATGTGAAAGCACTTTAATAGTTAGACTCAAGGGAATACATGAGAAATGAACAGTCATTATTTTACTGTACGATTTTCTTGTTCATTCTGTCTTACTACATACACCTTTAGAAACCTTATTCTAAATGCTAAAGATTCAAAAAACATTTGTGTGAAAGCTTGTTTTAAAGCAGCTGTTTTACCCCCTTTTCTGTACACTGAACTAAATCTTCCCTAAAATTTCCCTGTGAAGATCCCTCCTGAGGCTTTGGGATCCATGTATTTAATTGAAGGCAGAATTTGGCCCGTAATGTTGAAAAGCAGAATTTCCTGTCAAAGATTGGTAAACTTGGAATCTTAGCTGATGTGCGGGTTCATATAAACACTATTCGGATTACCCCCAAAATGTCTTGTTCCTCTGTCATCTGTATTTTCATTTATTGAAATGTCTAATATTTCTTAAAGAAAAGACTTTAAACTGAAGTTGAACAAAAAAAATATCAGGAAAAATACTAAGTCATTCAAAAGTAAATGGGATCTCAAATTACAGGACAAATTTTCAAACTTGAGTGCCAAAAGGCACCTAAATAGAACTGCTATTTTAAAGGTACCTTTTTGTAAATTGAAATCTAAATAAGTATCTGGACCTGGCTTTTCAGTGGTACTGAGCAGAAACAACTGCTGTTTGAGAACAGTTAAGGTTACACCTTTAAAAATTAGGTCCCAGATATTTTTTGGCACCCAAGCTTAAAAATGTGGCCCAACCACTCTGAATACATATACTACCTAGCGTAGTTGAATTTTTAGCGTGCCAGACAAAACTATCTAAAATGAGCACCAAGAATGGCCAATTTAGGGACCCTAGCTGATCTTCATGAAAGAAGTTGACACTGATTGAAAGTAAATTCCTTGCTTCTGTTTGTTAAGAGTAAATTTTCTAGCTGCATTACATGTAACTGGAATTCTCAGCTCTTTTGTGTGAGCATGAAATTTAATTTGAAGATGTTAACATTATCTTGTGTAACTTCAGTGTCTGATCCAATGATCAACATGCAGCTTTTCAGGTGTTTAAGTTGGTAATAAATTCTCTATTTTATATGCTATTTGTTTCATCATATGATCCTAGAGAACTGTTTTGTAGAGTTTGAACTCATTATTTGATTGCCAATGGAATACTGACTTAAAGCAAACTTCATATGAGTTATGGTTGAAAGAAGCCAGTCTGGTCCTCTCCATCAGGCAGCATGGGATTTGTTTACCTTGAATAAGTAACTTATACCTGGTGGAACCTGCATCCAAAGGATCGTGACTTCCCTTCTGAAAATGTAGTGCATTTCTTATATTTAATTTTCCCTTCTTATCTATCAGTCTTTATTGTGCAAAGATCACCAAATACATGAGTATGCTCCTTCAGCCTGCTTACAGCTTGGGGACAGAACCAGATCTGTCATTCGCTGGCAGCAGGGGAATGTCGTGTCCATTGAAGCTCCCTTCAGTTTTATCTGTCTCCACAGTGACAAGTGTTCCAGCCAGATCTCTCTGCTGCAGAGCTTTTCTGAGAGAGAACTTTCAACTTTGTATTTAAAATTTCTGAATAATATTTTGGCTTAATAACTTGGCCATCTAGTTTCCAGCAGTGTCTTGGGGTTGCATTTGCCTTTGGGAAGACTGTCCTGTTAGTGCTGTTGCTGCTTCTTGGGAGGCATTTGCATCAGCTGTTGTCCTTGCAGGCATCAGAAAATAAGTTAGGCTTAGGGAGAACCATTGGCAACAGGAAAGATCTTGGCCTCCTGCTTCATCCCTCTCCCTCCAGTCAAGTATCTCGTTGGGGAGCTTGGCGAGCTCTGTGGGGAGAATACAGTTCCCCCACAGCTCAGTCTGGGCACGAAAGAAGCTAGGCTGGATTGGAGAGGCCAAAAGAGATGCACAGTATGTCTTCTCGGCAGCTGGGAGGTGTGATTGCATCCTGAGCTAGCTTCAATCTAGCTAGATCAAAGCTAGCTTGAACAACAATAGCAGTGTAGCCATGCAAGCAGGGGCAGTAGCAGGGACAGCAGCAGGGGCTACCCTCCTGAGTACAAGGACTGGGTACATATCCAAGCAGCTATGCCCCTTAGCTTTGATCTAGATACATCAATCTCGGGTGGGCCCAGTACAAGCTGCAATCTCATATCTTCATTGCAGTGTGAATGTACCCACGGGCACAGTCTTTGTGCACCAAGTGAGATATGGTGAGTGACCTCTCACGAAGCTTGGCAACATCTTTCCTATATGATGTCCTACCTGTTCTGCTGCTTGCCAAGATCATACAAAAGATAGGAAGCAGCAAAAAAGTGGCAGCTAGTCTGTTTATGCCTTACTGGCTGAGAACTATGGCTTTGAGACCTGATTAACCTAGTGTTCATTGAATCTTCTGATGTTTCTATCTCATAATGAAGTAAGCTTGATCTCTCTTAATGTTTGGTATCAGCTGAGGCTGATGTGAATCAGGTGCTATTGTTCTAGTAATTGGGAATTGCAATGAGCTTCAGCACTTAAAAATGTTGCTCCAGTGACCAGTGTCATTGAAAAATTAAAATACTTTGCCTCCCACATATTAAAAATTAATCTGGAGCTGAAATTCCTAGTAGTTCATAGAATCCCCAACTAAATCCCCAAATGGCTCCCTCAAGGATTGAACTCACAACCCTGGGTTTAGCAGGCCAATGCTCAAACTACTGAGCTATCCCTCCCCCTAGATGCCCATAACAAGTAGTTTTCTATTTTTAAAACACAATGTCTGCTTCCTAATCTTCCAGGCTGATGTGTGTGGTACTTGTTGGTGCTGATGAGATAGGTAACTTGCTGTTTTCTCATTTCCCACACTCAACTCCCTGCATCTGGTGCTGAAGATGAGAGAACAGAGCTAGGGGACAAGAATACAGGGCAAGAACATTGTGTTGGTCTGTAAAAAGGAGAAATTTTTGAATTAATGCAAAAAAGCCAACAAAAGAAACAATAAAAATGAAAGAGAAGGAGAAAAATATTAAGTAACAAAAGTAGAGAACAGAGCTCATCCAGATGCACTGTTTTGATACATATTTCCCAGACTTAGTGATGTGAATAAAATGTGTACTGGCCCCTCTAATTTTGTGCAGAAGAAAAGAGAATGTTCTTGATCTGGACTCTCTGTCAGAGTCTGCACCTAGTGTAAAGGACTCGTATTTTTAAAACTTGCCATAGTGGCAAGGGGTGTTTTTTCTAAAGTAGTTTGCTACTTGGCAGTAATATTTGATGTATAACTTAATTGTAATTTAATTGAGACAACGTGGATGAGGTAATTATCTTTTTTTCAACCAACTTCTTCTGTTGGTGAAAGAGACAAGCTTTCGAGGAAGAAGAGCTCTGTGTAAGCTTGAAAGCTTATCTATCACCAAAAGAAGTTGGTTCAATAAAAGATATTACTTCACCCACCGTGTGTCTCATTATTAATGCCCAGTCTGTTTGCTTTATTTGGAGGAGGTGGGGTGGGGATGGGAGGAAAGTGCAAGTGTTAGAAGGCAGTTGAGCATGTTCTTATTTTGTGCTTCTGCCTGTGCTGCTGACTCCTTGCTAGAGGGGGATGAGAAAGTAACAGCAACACAAGCATCCTGTACAAGTACTATATAGAAACAAACACTGTCTTCATTGAAAAGCTTCCATTGGATTACATTTTATTTAAAATAATAGAGAGCAAGAACTGCTGCTGAATGAAATGGTGAGCAAAAGAAGTTCCTTGTTCTTCAAGTTACCTTTTAAAAGGAAGAGCTCTGTGTAAACTCGAAAGGTTGGCACTCTCATCAGAAGTTGGTTCAATAAAAGATATTATCTCATCCATCTTGGCTCTCTAATATCCTGCGATCAACATGGCTACAACAACACTGCACACAACAATGAAAGATATTGTAAATTAATTGACATTTAGTGTAGCCATTTACTTCCAAGCTAAAATATCAACATCAGCTTTTTAATAAACTAGGCTTTAGATGAAGGGATCATTATCCAGCTGTTAAAGTGCAGAACTAATGGCCAGGTTATCTGAATTGTATTCCTCGCTGTGCCACAAACCTGCTATAAGTACATAAATAAAAGATAGAAATCTTTCTAGCAAGACTGTGCTATATTTGTTTATAAAATGCTATTAAACTCTTTAATGTTACTGTAATGCTATTCTGTAATCCACACAAAATACTAGTAGCCTCTCCCACTGCTTAAATTATAACAGAAGGCGGTGATAGTGAAGTTTCATATTATATAGAACTTGATTATTCAGAACAAGTACATTAGAAAGTACAAAATTTAAAACTGCACTTTGTCAGAAATGAATGTTACGACTTGGTAATTTGAAAAATTCCATAATTAGTACTAGGTTCCGACTTATTAGTATGAATTAGCAAGGTTCTACTGTATTTTGATTGTTTAATGTAAGTACTTTTCAAAATCCAATCCTTTCTATTTTATACAGGTTTTTAGATACGTCTAAACAAGCCATAGGGATGTTGTTCATACACTTTGCAAATGTGTATTTATCAGACCTAACTGAAGAGGACCCTTGTTCACTGTGAGTGCTGTGAATTTGAGTAAACTACCCTTTAGGGAAAAGTCTTTTCTGAGATTGATTGACAATTTGATTGGGGGTTGATTGGAAAAAGAATCTGAGAAACTATTTTGAGGCTAAATGAAGGGTTTTTGAAAGCTCACATTTTAAAAATAACTAATGGAGGATCAGAATTCTGGTATCACTTCCTTGTCAGTATGAACTGGGAATCATTGAGAGGCAATTGAGTGTCCTGACACCTTGAATTGAAGGGAGAAAGCACCTTGTATCTCCAAGGAAGCATCACCCTTCCCCCCAAACGTTCCCCTCCTCTCTTGCCAAATTAATGCATCATTAATAAGGATACAATTTAGTCATGGAGGTCATGGATTCGGTGACTTTAACAAACCCCGGAGACAGGTTGTCGGCTTCCATTAATTCTTGTTTATTGCCCACGACCTGTCTGTGACTTTTACTAAAAATAACCGTGACACAATCTTAACCTTAATCATTAAAAAACACATCCTAACAGAAGGTAAGATTGTAACACAAGGCTGTTGACCGAGGGGAGGCAGGAGGCAGGGAGGTAGAGAATCCTAGAGAGCTAAGAAAATCTACTATGGTTCCAATAAGTATCATGCATAGACACTCCAAAAATCTTACATTAATCTAGTCAGGCATGAATATTAAGTCAGAGTGGTGTCTGAGGATATTTTATAATGGTTTTCCTGTCTGTTTTCTAAAATGCTTGTTTGCTAATGCAGTATTACTTTCACTGTTAATGCTGAAAAAAGTTGCTCAGTGTTTAGGAGGCTAATACAGAAAATATTAATTTTGCAATCTGATGCTCTGAGCATTATGACTATGTATATACACACTTAATTCCATTATGTTAAATCTGAAGATTTATGTCTTTGAGACAATTTTGAGTTCCTGAGTCTTTACTAGCAGCTACAGAAGCAAATGGAGGATAGTTTTGGGTCTTTCTTGAAAGGGACTCCTGCCCGACAGCCTACATGCTAAACTCTTCTGGTAATGGGTGCTGTAAAACCACTTTTAACAATATATAATTTTGGACCTGCATTTTACACTCTTGGATCCCAGCTAGAGGGTTGGCTCCACACATTGCCCCAAAGGACACTGCTTGCTTAGAAGCTTCTGAGCTCATGTTCAGTGGGCTCTTCTCAGTTGAGTTGAAATGGTGGCTCTACAGCAAATCAAGAAATTATTATTGGAAGGCCATTGTATTTTTATCAAATAATTACACACGGGTTTAGTTTTTAAAATTCTTATAAACAGACTAGTATCATGAAATAAACTTCAGTGTAGTTGTAGCTCCTAATCTTGTGGGAATGCAAAAGGCAGAGCCAGAACCTTGTCACATTAGGCTGTCCACCTAAAATGAGTCATTTTTAACTTCTATAGGCTACTTGATATTTTCTCACTTTTCAGACTGCAGTGACCTCTTGTGGCCTGGAATAAAATGCTTTGTGTTAGGGATACTTGTGTTGCTTGTTGGTTCCTTTGGTAAACACTTAAAAATTGATTATATTGTCCTCTTAATCATAATCTTGAAGCAGACTTGTGTTAACATTTTTAAAAAATGATTATGGAAATACCAATTCTGCACAAAAAGCTGTGTGTCTAAGACTTGGGTGCAACATGGCATGTCAACAGAAGTTTTGGTTTCTTTTTATACTCATGCTAAGCCTCTTCTGAATCCCACAACTGGTGTTGAGGCTTAGTTTGGGAGACTACCATTTACACCTCATCTCCTCTTTTTAATAGTATCCATTTCACCACCACAGCCCTTTTCTTCCAATCACTAGAGAGTGTCAATAGCTTTCTCTGAGACTCCAGTTTTCCTGCTGCAAATGTGCAAGTAAAACAGATAATGTTGTCACCCTTTGTACTTGGGCACACCATCCACATGGAAGCAAGAATCCCAGGTAGCAGTGCAAAGAGTTACCATCAAGATACTTGACTGGCTTGAAGTATTCATGTTAAAAATTTTCAACCCAATGTGGCCTTTAAAAGAACAGTTTAATGTCATGTCCCTGGTAGCACCTGAGCTGTTAGCTTGTTCAGCCAAGAGTGATTAGCAAATGAAATACATTGACTTACAAGATGTTCGGGTGACATTTGGGTGAAGATATAACTCATGATTCACTTAAATTCCATAATAATTGCTTTAGCTTTTGGTGTATGCCATACAGCCAGAAGTTTTTTTAAAAAACAACTTAACAGTAGAGTAGCAACTATATAACTGTTGAAATAGTGTGTGTGTGTGTGTGTGTGTGTGTGTGTATATATATAGATAGATAGATAGATAGATTAAAAAGAGAAGGGGTTTTAGACAGTCTTTTTCTCAAGATACATACAATTACAATATTCTGAATGGCTATATACTGTACAGTAACTCCTCACTTAATGTTGTAGTTATGTTCCTGAAAAATGCGACTTTAAGCGAAACGATGTTAAGCTAATCCAATTTCCCCATAAGAATTAATGTAAATGGAGGGGGTTTAGGTTCCAGGGAAATTTTTTTTCACCAGACAAAAAATCTCTCTCTCTATAGATATACACACAGTAACCCTACATTTTAAACAATTTAATACTGTTCACAGCTATGATGATTGTGAAGCTTGGTTGAGGTGGTGAAGTTAAATGGTGGAAGAGGGTGGGATATTTCCCAGGGAATGCCTTGCTGCTAAATCAGTGGTTCTCAAACTTTTGTACTGGTGACCACTTTCACATAGCAAGCCTTTAAGTGTGACACCCCCCCCATATAAATTAAAAATACTTTTTAATATATTTAACCATTATAAATGCTGGAGGCAAAGCACGGTTTGGGGGGGAAGGCTGACAGCTCGCGACCCACTCCCGTGTAATAACCTTGTGACCCCCTGAGGGGTCCTGACCCCAGTTTGAGAACCCTTGTGCTAAATGATGAACTAGCACTCTGCTGAGCCCTTAAGGGTTAACAGGTTGTTAATATAGCCTCTACAAGGCAGCAGGAATGGAGGGGAGGGGAAATAGCATAGCAGACAGACACACCTTGTTTGTGGGAGAGAGAGAGAAATGCACACTGCCCCTTTAAATAAGCTGACCCACTCTTAAGTGCATGGTCTTTTTAAGTGGATCAGGAAGTTGAGACAGCAGCTGCTGCCCCAGGCTTTCTCTGTCTCTTTCAGTCTGTGTCCCCACCCTGCTCTATATGGAGAAGGGGTAAGTGTGATGTAGGAGCAGGGGGGAGGGGGACACCTTCTTATTAGCCCCCACTCCTCGCAGAGCAAGCAGGAGGCTTGGGGAGCAGTTCCAAGACAGAGAGCAGGAGCAGCACATGGCAGTGGGAGGAGGAACAGCTGCAATTGCTAGCCTGCTGGCAGCTGCTGCACAGGGAGCTTAGGGGAGCAGGGAGCTGATATGGGGGCTGCCGGTCCACCCTGGTTCCAAGTCTTCACCAGCTGGCTGCAATGGGCTGCTCTTCCTGCAAGCAGTGGACAAAGCAGGCGGCTGCCAAATGACATTAGAAGGGAGCATTGCACAACTTTAAATGAGCACATTCCCTATAGCAAGGTAACAACGAAACAACCTTAACCGGGACAACTTTAAGTGAGGAGTTACTGTAATTGACTTGGTGGAATTAAATCAGTCCAGTCTAACATTTGGTAGAATTACTTTAAATTTGTATTCTATAGTTATTACACCATACATATATTGTATTAGCACCAGGCTGTTCATAGCTGGGTCTACAAGCATTACTTTTCAGTAGAAAAACTGATAGCTTCAGCATCTCACATATGTAAGAACTGTGCCTTCCTATAACATCCACATGCAATGAGTCAGTATTTTCCATGATTGGAATGAGTGTGATGTTTTTTCACTCTGAGCTGTTTTCCAAGCAATATAAGAAACAAGATGTTTTTAAAATAAAATTTTGTTCTCAGGCTCCACTTAAATGAAGTCTTTCCAAATAGTGAAATGAGAGTGGAAGATGAAGTTGGTTTTAACTTGGGGGCATAAAATGCAAATTGGAGTTTGTACACACAAATACACAGAACTTCATTTGACATTTAACTGGAACGACAAACACTAAGTAGTGCAGCAGTTCTAAAACTGTTTAAAATCTCAGATTAGAAACGGAGGCAAATAAGTAACTGTTCAAGATTTTAAAATCTCATAGTGATGCTGGCCTTTCAAAGATGCAAGCAAATTTACCCTTCGTCAGTTGCAGCAATATGATGCCCCCTAACTCCAAGAGAAAAACCCATGCTCATCGTTTTTTCTCTTCTGTTCTTTTTCCCTCCTTCCAGGTACCTTATAAACTTCTTGCTGGATGCAACCTTAGGGATGCTGCTAATCTATGCTGGTGTGCGCGTAGTCAGCAGCATTGTGGAATGGCAGCAGTGGGAGTCCCTTCGCTTTGGTGAATATGGTAAATATTTCTATTCTTGCAACTAAATGAATTGGAGAGAAGAGCATTGCAGTGACACTGCACTTTTAAAGATGGTCATTATTACATAAATGATTGTGTAATAGTCAGTTCTGACACTTGACTTGCATCAGTTGGGTGCAGATCTGGTAGAAGACACTGGATGAATAGTTTTCTTTTTCCTGAGTGACCAAGGCAGGGGCTACCCCAGAGCAGTCAGGAAGGTGCTAGAAGCAATTAAGTCAGACTCCATAAGACACCTGGAACCAATTAAGAACTGATTAGAAACAATCAAAGGAAACAGGCTAATCAGATCACCTGAAGCCTGATTAGAACTGTTTGGGACTATTTTAAAAAGAAGCCCCTTCAGAGAGGCCAGCTGCTAGGAACTGGGAGTAGAAAGGTATGTGGTAGGAAGACTGGGAGAAAGAAGGTGCACAATAAAAGACCCGGGAGAACAAGCATAGTCAGGTACCAAGGAGGGTGCTAGGAGGGGCCATTTGGGGAAGTAGCCCAGGGAAGGGCTGTAGCCCTGTAGTATAGGAAAACTACCTGCTTCTGCTGCCAATTAGGATCCCTGGGCTGGAATCCGAAGAAGAGGGCAGGCCTGGGTTCCCCACATACACACACACTCCCTTGAGAAGAACTAAAGAGGGTTCTTAACCAAGAAGAGGGTTGACTGGCTGATGACGAAGGTGACTGAGTAAGCTGTAACCCTTGCCTCTAGGAGGGGAGAGAGGCTACACGGAGGGTCACAGGAAACCTCTTAGGCAAACACTAACCGCCTAGAAGCACAGAACGCCCTGAGGCAAAGCCAGTGCTCTGCCACAATCCCTTTGCAGTTTTCTAATTAGCTGCTATACCTAGGGTATTATACAGGAGCACCTAATAAACAACTTTTTCCTTATATTTAAAAAAACCTTAAAACTCAGTTAGCATGGCATACGATACAAATGGAAGCCTGTCTGCAAGGCTTTTTGTAAAATATAAAAAAAACTTACTAGACAAAAAAAATAGCTAGTCTTCTTCCAAAATATTCAGCACAATTTTGATTTTAAAGATCATTTTGTTTAGGTTGCAGTCTAAGACCATTTAAATTGAAGCTTTAACTTAACTAAGCCTCCCACATTTAAAGATAAGATTGGGAATGTTCTACCCAAGTTTCAGAGCTAACACTCAGTACAGATATTTTACAAACAATGTAGAAACGAACAATATATGGTTGAATACTTAATTTTTAAAATTAAATTTTTCTTTTGTTAATACAGAATAACAACTTTTGGAAAAGTACTGTAACTAGCAGTTAACTACATATGATTTAAAAAAAAAAAAGGTAATTAATGAAAAAGCACACAAAAAATTAAATGACCTTGTGAAATAAAAGTATCAGATGACTTGTGAATTTTATGACCAGTTCCAAACAAATAGTTTTTTAGTGGTAAATCCTAACATTGAATGCTTATAATAGAAATGCTCACAGCACAGTGGAACAACATAGTGCTTCTGCAATAAACCCATTCTTATATTAAGTGTTGATTTGTGTCCTTTAGGCTTCCTGTAATGGTGATTCACCCTCTCAAGTCCCTAGATGCTTTGAATCATTGGTCTTAATTGACTTCTCAGTGCAGTTATACTTGAAATTTTATTACATATGGAGTATTTCTAGACACAACTATTTAGTACTAGAGAGAACTCGCAATTCACAGTACATCTTCACACTGTAAATCATATCCTATTTTGCCTATTTAAAATTCTAGAAAGGCCCATTTTTTCTTGTGTTTTGGACATGCATATACCACATGGCAAATCTTCACAAAAGAGAACCTATGCCACTGAAATAAGCCTCACCTTAGGTTGTGATGGTGAAGGAAGGAAATCTTTTCTACCTAAGTACTTGTATCTAACTTGGGAAACCCAGCTCACCTCTGTAACCCCAGTGACATTACTGGGATTGTGTTGATGTAACAGAAATTAGAACTCCATCCTCCAAAGTTTAGTAGTAATCTCCTTAGGACTTAACACCTTAAATCTCTAATAGCCAGCATTTCTTATTTATGAATATTACCAGAAATAAGTCAATATATTGATATGCATGGGTAGTTGTCTCTCCATTCATACACCCACTTTTTAGGTATGCACACCCCTAAACTAGCTCCATACTTTCTATTAAAACAAGAATACCTAATTGAGTTGTAGTTGTTAGGCATCTGATTTTTGTCAGAAACATCTTTGCTCTACTGTACTTTCCACCTTAAGTTTTAACTGAAATGCTTTTGTATCCTAGAAGAATACACTCCATGATGAATTTACATATCTGCTGGAAAAATAAACAACTTAGCTGTCACCTAGACCTGAGTAAGAACAAAAGTTTGTCTCTTGGGTTGAGCTCATGGCCTAAGTCAAAGCCTTTCTGCCCACATAGTCACTGATAACTATAGTCTCTCTTAAGGGGACACAATCAACTTAATTTTGACCTACTAGTGTTACAAATAACTAAGCTTACCGCAGCTCAAAGAATTAGAGAAAGAGAGAGAAATCTCTCTCTACTTTCTGCCTCTGATAGTATTTGCTATATATTCATTGCCACTATTTTCCCTAGTTTAGTCAGTCAGTTTCCCCTGTTTCAAACAGACTTTTTTTAAAACAGGAAACTGTTATTCAAAACCGTAAAAGTTGGTGGAGAGAGTTCCTGAAACTACATTTAACTCATTTTGTAAATTCTGTACATTTCAAGTTGACATATCCCTTTTAAAAACAATTTGTACTTCATCATTTTTTGGCATTTATAACCATGTTCCTCAGATCAGGATAACTAACGAATTATCATTTTTTATCTGTCCCATTGCGGAACCAGGACCGTTTCAGTATTTCTCCTCAATAACATCATCATTCACATTTAATTTAATTTATGAAAAATAAGAATGCTTCTTGTCAAATTCATTTATCAGGCAGTTCTTCTCCAGCTGGGTTCCTATAACTGATGCCTGCAATATTCTGATTATCTTTTAGTTCATGTAGCTCTTAAAAAAAGTTTCTGATGACTTTGTGTTTAAGCTTTTGCGTCTTTTTATTCATGTGCATCTCATCTGTTTTCTTGCCCTGTGATTCCTAATGTTGCAAGTTGACACGCTTTTTATCCAGAATAAGGTTTTTTTGTCTTTTTTACTAAGCTATCATAAGTGCCATTACAAGAATTTTTTACTGTAAACTATTTCTGTTGATATGGTGGAAACATTTTGTATGTAGTTAACTAGTTGTTACAACTGAAAAATATTATTTTTGTGCAAATAAAATTTGATTCCTTTAACTCAGCCAGTCATTGTATGCTTGGATATTTTTGTCCATAATGAAGGTAGAGTGATGTTCCCATCGAGCATTCTGGTGACATTTTAGAAAATGTTTTTAGTCTTAATGAGAAAGTATTTGGTCTACGATTTGTGCTCTTAAGTTTTCTTTTCTTTCACATTATCTAAAAAGGATAAATAACTTTTTTTTAAAAAAAACTGATTACATAATTATGAACTAAAATGTACTCAGTTGTAAGTGTCATGTATTTTTAATGTTCAAAGGCAAATTTAAGAAATTTGAACGTATATTTTCCCCACACAATCTATTGGGGGTCTCAGATCTGCCTACTAAAAATCCTCTAAGGGAGACCTAGAACTGTGAGCAAGAACCTCAATATTTTACTGAAAGATTTCTCTGGAGGTAGACAAAGGAACTCCTTTCATCTGAAGAGGGAGTTTTCATCTCGATTACAACAAGGAGTCTGGTGGCACCTTAAAAGCTAACATTTATTTGGGCATAAGCTTTCTGAAGAAGTGAGGGTTTTTTTAACCCATGAAAGCTTATGCCCAGATAAATCTGTTGGTCTTTAAGGTGCCACCAGACTCCTTGTTGGTTTTTGTGGATACAGACTAACACAACTATCCCCTTATACTTGACTTCATCTTGATGGCAAGTATAAATAAAAACCAGGGCTCTCTTCTCTGCCTGAACTGACCAATGACACTGTCCTGTGCTGTTTGATTATATAGTTTCTAGAAATACATTCTCATGTTAGTTCTTGCTATGAGATCATCTCCTTTCTTAGCCCTATTACTTATTCTCTAGTGATTCATTACTTAAGATGTTGTCCAGCAGAAATAGCACTCTTACTGCTTGTATTGAGTCTATCTTTATATGAAAGATAGTTTTAAGATATAAATGCCTCCAGGAAAGGACTGATAACAGAATTTTTATGTTCAGAAGTAGCTACTGTTTATGCAGCAGATTAGATGTGTGTGGTGCTTTATAAGTAAAACTGCGTGACTATACCCCAAGAATAGTTACTCATTGTAGTTTTTCAATCTTAACATTATCTTTGTCTTTTCAAGTTAGAAGTCAAGCTTTTAATATTTAGAATTCATGTGAACATAAGAACGTGGGAGAAACAGCTGAAATTCACACTAGGGCGACCAGATGTCCCGATAAAATCGGGATCGTCCTGATAGTCAGTCATTTGTCCTGTGTCCTGATGGACGTATAGTTGGGATGTCATTTGTCCCAATATACTGGCTCAGGGGGTGTTTTTTGCGCTTTGGCAGCGCTCCAGCTCAGCTTTTTTTTTTTTCCTTTTGCTTCGGTGGCGCTCCGGACGTGCCCCCCCATGTATCCCAATACTTCATATAATTTGGCCACCCGAGTTCACACTGACAAGAACCTGTTCCTATTTCTCAAATACAGAAACATTCTCCCCATCTTTGTGATGTTATTTTTCTTAAGTTGCTCTGAATAGACAACAAGTGTCTAGAACAACTTGGTAAAAATGACCATGTTTCTAACTTAAATCTTGCTCTGTTGTCTCTGCTTGCTTTAACTTCTTAGCCTGCAAAGCACTCCAGTGCATCCAGTAAATCAAACTATAATTTGATTTACTGTAGCTATAATTTTTGTTCACAGAATCATAGAATATCACAGTTGAAAAGGATGTCATCTAGTCCAATCTCTGCTCAAAGCAGGACCAATCCCCAACTAAATCATCCCAGCCAGGGCTTCATCAAGTCTGACCTTAAAAACCTCTAAGGAAGGAGATTCCACCACCTCCCTAGGTCACCCATTCCACCACCCTCCTAGTGAAAATGTTTTTCCTAATATCCAACCTAAACCTCCCCCACTGCAACTTGAGACCATTACTCCTTGTTCTGTCATATGCTACCACTGAGAACAGTCTAGATCCATCTTCTTTGGAACACCACCCTGAAAGCAGCTATCAAATCCCCCCTCATTCTTCTCTTCTGCAGACTAAACAATCCCAGTTCCTTCAGCCTCTCCTCATAAATCGTGTGCTTCAGCCCCCTGATCATTTTTGTTGCCCTCAGCTAGACTCTCTCCAATTTGTCCACATCCTTTCTGTAGTGTGGGGCCCAAAACTGGACACAGTATTCCAGATGAGGCCTCACCAATGCTGAATAGAGGGGAATGATCACGTCCCACGATTTGCTGGCAGTATTCCTATGTATACAGCCCAAAATGCTGTTAGCCTTCTTGGCAACAAGGGCACACTGTTGACTCAGATCCAGCTTCTCATCCACTGTAACCCCTAGGTCCTTTTCTGCAGAACTGCTGCCTAGCCACTCGGTCCCTAGCCTGTAGCAGTGCATGGGATTCTTCTGTCCTAAGTGCAGGACTCTGTACTTCTTGTTGAACCCCATCAGATTTCTTTTGGCCCAATCCTCTTAATTTGTCTAGGTCCCTCTGTATCCTGTCCCTACCCTCCAGCATATCTATCATTCCTCCCAGTTTAGTGTCATCTGAAAACTTGCTGAGGGTGTAGTCCACACCATCCTACAGATCATTAATGAAGATATTGAACAAAACTGACCCTTGAGGCAGTCCGCTTGATACCGGCTGCTAACTGGACATGAAGCCATTGATCAATACCCATTGAGCCTGATGTTCTAGCCAGTTTTCTATCCACCTTATAGTCCATTCATCCAGCCCATACTACTTTAACTTGCTGGCAAGATTACTGTGGGAGATCGTATCAAAAGCTTTGCTGAAGTCAAGGAATAGCACGTCCACTGCTTTCCCATCATCCACAGAGCCAGTTATCTCGTCATAGAAGGCAATTAGGTTAGTCAGGCATGACTTGCCCTTGGTGAATCCTTGCTGACTGTCCCTGATCACTTTCCTCTCCTCTAAGTGCTTCAGAATTGATTCCTTGAGGACCCGCTTCATGATTTTTCCAGGGATTGAGGTGAGGCTGACCGGTCTGTAGTTCCCCGGATCTTCCTTCTTCCCTTTTTTAAAGATGGGCACTACATTAGCCTTTTTCCAGTCATCCGGGACCTCCCCCATTCGCCATAAGTTTTCAAAGATAATGGCCAATGGCTCTGCAATCGCATCCACTAACTTTTTTAGCACCCTCGGATGCAGCGCATCCGGCCTCATGGACTTGTGCTCATACAGCTCTTCTAAATAATCCTGAATCACGTCTTTCTCCACAAAGGGCTGGTGACATCCTCCTCATGCTGTGTTGCCCAATGCAGTAGTTTGGGAGCTGACCTTGTTCAGGAAGATAGAGGCAATAAAAGCATTGATTAGATTAGCTTTTTCCACAAGCTCTGTTACTAGATTGCCTCCCTCATTCAGTAAGTTGCCCACACTTTCCTTGACTTTCTTCTTGTTGCTAACATACCTGAAGAAACTCTTCTAGTTACTCTTAACATCTCTTGCTAGCTGCAACTCCAAGTGTGATTTGGCCTTCCTGATTTCACTTCTGCAATATGTTTATACTCCTCTCTGGTCATTTGTCCAATCTTCCACGTCTTGTAAGCTTCTTTTTTTGTTTAAGATCAGCAAGGATTTCACTGTTAAGCCAAGCCTGTTGCCTGATATATTTACTATTCTTTCTACACATCGGGATGGTTTGTTCCTGCCACCTTAATAAGGATTCTTTAAAATAGAGCCAGCTCTCCGGGACTCCTTTCCCCCTCAAGTTATTCTCCCAGGGGATCCTGCCCATCAGTTTCCTGAGGGAGTCAAAGTCTGCTTTTCTGAAGTCCAGGGTCTGTATTTTGCTGCTCTCCTTTCTTGTGTCAGGATCCTGAACTCAACCATCTCATGATCACTACCTCCCCGGTTCCCATCCACTGTTGCTTCCCCTACTAATTCTTCTCTGTTTGTGAGCATCCAGTCAAGAAGACTCTGCCCCTAGTTGGTTCTTCCAGCACTTACACCAGGAAATTATCGCCTACACTTTCCAAAAACTTCCTGGATTGTCTGTGCACCGGTGTATTTCTCTCCCAGCAGATATCGGCGTGACTGAAGTCATCCATAAGAACCAGGGCCTGTGATCCGGCAACTAACAGAAGTTACTAGAAGAGAGCCTCGTCCACGTCATCCCCCTGGTCTGGTAGTCTATAGCAGACTCCTACCACGACATCACCCTTGTTGCTCTTACTTCTAAACTTAATCCAGAGACTCTCAGATATTTCTGCAGTTTCATACCAGAGCTCTGAGCAGTCCTATTGCTCTTACATACAATGCAACTCCTCCACCTTTTCTGCCTTGCCTGTCCTTCCTGAACAGTTGATATCCATCCAGTCATGTGATTTATCCCACCAAGTCTTTGTTATTCCAATCACATCATAATTCCTTGACGGTGTCAGGACTTCCAGTTCTCCCTGCTTGTTTCCCAGACTTCTTGCATTTGTGTCTAAACACTTAAGATAACTCTCTGATTTTCCTGCTTTCTCAGTCTGAGGCAGAAGTCCTCCCCTCTTGCACTCTCCTGCTCATGCTTCCTCCTGCATCCCACTTCCCGCATCCTGCATCCCACTAAATTGATCTAATCCTAACCTTATACATAAATACTGAATTTGCTTGTTTCTCATTGCTCTTGAGATGTGTGACTTGGTAATACTGTGTTGCAGAATAGCAGTGAGATGCACTGCCAGAGATGGGTAGAGAATTTGCAATTAGTCTGCTTTTGTTATTTTGTGTTAATAACCCTTCATTTTCATAAGCATCAAATTAATTGTTTTAATGATTAAAAAGGAAATGTGGCCCCATATCATATGGTAACGTCCTGCTCCTTCCCATGGCTGAGAATTCTACAAAGGCATAGTTCTCTGCATCTGGAGGAGCCCTGCATTGTGAAGAGCCACGCTTCTGGCTCAGTAAGTAGTGGTGGCATTGTTACTCAGATGTTATCAATTTAAACTATGTACCTATGATCAAAAAATCAGACACGTAGGAATGGAAGGGACCTCGATAGATCTAGTCAGTCCCCTGAACTCTAAGCAGGACTAAGTAATAACTAGACCATTCCTGAGAGGTGTTTGTCTAACCTGTTCTTAAAATTCTCCAAAACGAAGTTTCCACATCTTTCCTAGTTAATTTATGCCAGTGCTTACCAACCCTGACAGGAATTTTTTCTTAATGTCCAGCTTAAGCCTCCTTTGCTGCAATTTAAGCCCACTGATTCTTGTCCTGTCCTCAGAGGTTAATGACAACAGTTTTTCACCTTCCTCCTTGTAACAACCTTTTATGCACTGTACTTGAAACACAAAGATGTTAAGACTGAAAAACTTCTTTCCATATTTCAACCTCCGATCCTAATTCATTTTATATGTTAATATTAAACAGCAGTCTGTTTTGCTCATATACAGATATATTGTATATCTAGGGCATGCCAAGTATCCTGCCTAGCACACTAGATGATATATAATCTTTATACAACTACAGTGAAAGTTAGGGCCAATGTGCAAAAACTAAGACACTCTCTCCACATAACCCTGAAAACAAAATCTTTATTCACTCCACACATCTGCTTGTTCCACTCCCCAGAAACAGCCTGCAGGGAACAGATGGACATGACCTGATAACCAACAGAATTCACCACTAAAGGAAGCAGTTTACTCAGTGGGGGGACCCTTCCAGTTAAACCAAAGGATAGTGTGTTCATTTTAGTTGATCTCAAATGTTATTGCCAGGTGGGGAAGGGCAGATTTCCCACAGTCTCATAAATATACCTTGAACAGGAGGGGTGAAAGAACAGAACCCTATGATACCCTACATGAAACAGCCTGGAGTAGTCAAGCACTTACCTAACACTACCATCTGAAGCCTATCCTTGTGAATAGAGCCATTGCAAGAGTGACTTGCCTTCGGTAGAGTCTGCAGCCACATCAATACCTCAGTCAAGATTACTCAAGGCCACTGATAAAAGAATGAGTATGGGCACTTTTATTTTAATTCATCAGCAGGAGACTTAACCAGGGAAACTGCAGTATCTGCGCTATACCTACATCTAAGGTGAATGGAATCAAAAAATCGGAGGACTCAATATTGCCACAGCTGTGACACCATCTTCTCTAGAATCTTCACCAAAAAGAGAACATTACCATAGGGTCCCCACACAGCAAGATTATCAATAATAAGAGAGTGCCATCAGACGCTATTTTTCTAGTTTAACACTGAACTGTATTTTATTTACCAGTCTAGGTATTAGGGGAAAGAACAAATCCTAGCTAACTCTGATGGCAATGCCATTATTCTGGTTTTCTCATCTAAATGGCACAAATGAAAGTGTTTTGTTCAGACAGTGGAAATATTACTATCTCTAAATGTACCAATTCGTTTTTAGCCCTGAAGCATCCAGAAATGAGTGTGTGATCATGATAAAATAGGTTATGCTTTTCTCCTAGTCTACCTCAGAGCAGGTCAATTAATTATCTTAACTTGCATCTTTAAGGCTCTCTTTCTTGGGGAATGGGAAGAAAAGCTGATTTCTCTCCATTCTAGTTCAGTGCGGCTTCTGTGAGCTCTCATCCACCTTGATGGGTCACTAAATCTGATATGCAAAGTCATCTCTTGGATATATGAGCATTGTATTAAAATTTTTTTTATACAGGTTGTTTCCTTGCTATTGATAAACTGTCAAATACTGTTCACAAATTCAGTTTTCTGATTTTCTTGGGAAAGCTTGAAAAGTTTTAGATGTTGTTCAGTATCTGTATTAATATATAATAATTAGTAGTAAATCTGTGGCTCTGCATCTTTTGGACAGCAGAATTTCTACTGACTTCATAGCTTGTTTTACATAACTTCTTTACTTTTTACAGAATATTTAAATTCTGAGGGCCTGTAAGATTTTTAAGATCAAGATAAATTATATTGTCATAGAGGGTCCTGAAAAATGCTAAGAATTCTAGAGCTCCATACTTAGTGTGTTTTTTAAACCACTTTTCTGGGTTGACTTTTAATTTGAGTTCTCTTTCCTGATCTTTGAAAATGTAGATACTCAAGAAAATTTTCTGGGTAACTTTCTAGAGGACATGTAGTAATATTTTTTTCTGTGAAATGCATAATTTTAAAACTATTTCTGTAATACAGGTGAAAGATAGCTTTGGATCTTGTCTGTCAAAACTGAGTCAGATTTAATTTATTAAATGCAACAAGGTTTTAAAATTCTACCTCTCATCTGTCCTTAAATAGTTGCATTTCCTAACTGTGACATCAGATTTGATAGAATGACATTTGCCAGCACTTCTGTTTACCACTAGTAGATTTTTGTTATTTCTGTTAACTATAACCAAAGTGTTGTGTACTCTGAGGTACAATAGTATCAAATCCCATGGTGTGGAATCAGAGTATATGGGATCCTGATTTCAGTTGCTGTAGCTTTCAAAATTTAGGGACCCCAGAATGGATTTTTAAGCCTGAATAGCAACTCTGTGGCTCAGGCTATAATTTTGTTTTTTTCATAAGTTACATAATGAAGGAAAAATTAGAAAATACTAATAAAAAAAAAGTTTGCAAGTCTGGGAATTCACTGTTAATTTCAGTCTTAACTCAAACCCCACGTCTGTGGAAAATTCATAGTTACATGGCAGACCAGGAAACATGATCTGTTGGCTGAGGAACCTTCACACACACAGTTTTCAAACTTTTGGACATTGGGTCTGCATAATTTAAGCCTTTAAAACAGTATATTCAAATTGTAGCACTCTAGGAACATCTCCTGGTGAAATTTTTTTGGGAAAAGCTGGGCTAATCTGAAAAATCAATTTCTGCCTGCTGTGGAATTTCACGAGGAGAGTGTAAAACTCAAGACTATTTGTTTCCGGGAAAGGACGTAGCCATAGTCGACTGTGCATTACAGCTGTATAAAGGCATTTGAATTTCCATTGCACTTTATTTACAGACTTAAATATTAAGCGATATTTGAAGATGCTCTAAAAGTTGTTTGTTGAAAGTGAATGGTGAAATCTGTAGAAAAACTTTGTTTTAAATTAAGTGTTAGGAAAGCACGTCTGAGCTGTCAAATTTTGGTGATATTGTGATGCTGGTTAAAATTCATCTGAATGTTTTGTCAGGCACTCCACTCTTATCTCAGCTGCAACCAGGTATGTTCAGTTATGCTGTAGTTATAACAGGATATATACTTTTTCTGTTGGAATATTTGTATGATAGTTCTAATTCCAGAGCAATCGGTAATTTGCTTGGTATTCATTGTACAGCACCTTGCCTGGGGTATAGCAAAATTACTTAGGTTTTTATGATTTACATGTGATACTTCTTTAATCAGTGCAATGAAGATATATCCTGATTAGCTTGCAGGAAGCTCTAAACAAAATTAAGTTTTTGAAGTCTACTCATTCTCTTGTAATCTGTTGCCGTTCTTGCCATAATTACCATCAGTCATTTATGATTGCTGACATTTGTATAAGATACCTATATATACAGGATGGCAAAAGCACAAATGCAGGAATATTCTAATTTCTTTTAAAAGGTTATCTATGCTAGAGCAAGATACACTGCAGCAGCCAAGTATTGTGTAAATTTTCTGCCTTTAGAAAACATAATTATTTGCCAAAATGGGAAATAATTTATAGCAACTGGCTTTATGGAAAGGTAAATCTCTTGAGATGTAAGCTAATTCTGTGCTTTATCTGCTGAGTTCAGTAATGTATACTAAAGCAAACTGTAACAAGGTACTCCCTAACTAAACAAAAGGTACTCTTTTGAGTTTTCTAAAGTAAAGCACAAAAATTTGGACTGCTCAGGGAAGGCAACTTCATCCAAGCAAAGGGATATCAATGAATGTTGTTGCTATTCAGAAATAGCATCAGACTACTTTTAGATGGCAACCACTTATCAAATATTTGTTTTACTTTGGTTTACCAAGTTTTTCTCCCTTGTCTAATTTTGCTTTTGTTTTTCTTAAACATGTGTTAAGTCAAGTGATAGTGGGCTAAATTGGTGTATTAAACCTTTGCTTTTTTTGTAGGTGACCCGCTGCAGTGCAGTGCTTGGGTGGGACAGTGTGCACTGTACATAGTGATCATGATGTTTGAGAAAACCATCATCATTATAGTCCTCCTAATACCTCAGTGGAAAGAGGTTTGAGTCTTTATATGATTTTTATAGTTAAATGAATTGCAGATAGATGCCAGAAAGTGATAAGCTATTAATTCTACTTAATCCAAAAAGACTCGGGGTATCATGCAAGCTATGTAAAGGTCCACAGTTGGTGCTACTTAACTGTTGCCTATGGTAATGGAGCATCCTGATACCACTAATTGGATTTCACTAGTGATAATGCCACCATTCTATTTTGCATTTAGTAGGTTTTGTATCGTGTACAATATAAGATCACATGCTCACCTGAGGTATCATAGAATATCAGGATTGGAAGGGACCTCAGGAGGTCATCTAGTCCAACCCCCTGCTCAAAGCAGGACCAATCCCCAACTAAATCATCCCAGTCAGGGCTTTGTCAAGCCTGACTTTAAAAACTCCTAAGGAAGGAGTTGGTGGAACCTCCTTTGGTAATCCATTCCAATGCTTCACCACCCTCTTAGTGGAAAAAGTTTTTCCTAATATCCAACCTAAACTTCCCCCTCTGCAACTTGAGACCATTGCTCCTTGTTCTGTCATCTGCCACCACTGAGAACAGTCTAGATCCATCCTCTTTCGAACCGCCTTTCAGGTAGTTGAAAGCAGCTATCAAATCTCCCTCATTCTTCTCTTCTGCAGACTAAATAATCCCAGTTCCCTCAGCCTCAAGTCATATGCTCCAGCCCCCAATAATTTTTGTTGCCCTCCGCTGGACTCTTTACAATTTTTCCACATCCCTCTTGTTGTGTTTCTCCCATAACTGGACACAGTACTCCAGATGAGGCCTCACCAATGCTGAATAGAGGGGAATGATCACATCCCTCAATCTGCTGGCAATGCTACCTAAAAGGAGACTGAGTGCATCAGCCTTTCCTTTAGTTAAATTCCAGTTCTAACTTTAAACCTAATGTGTATTCTTTTCCATAGTTTTAGAGCATAATAGAACATTGTTACATTTTTTGTAGTAAAACCTTAGTAATTCACATTTCAATAAAGGAATCATTGCTGAGTTACTGAATTAAAAAAATAGCCAATAAGCAAACAAAAGTCAGTTACTGCAGCACAAAGTGTATTTTGAACCTTTATACAGGTACAGTATAGCTTAGCTCCAATATATGCTAATACTATTAGTTACACTAATAAGTTTATGGTAGCATATTCAGTAACCATAATGAAGTTGCAGTAATGAGGAATGACTCCCAGGCTGAGATCTGTATGAAAGATCATAGCATTGTAAGTGACCTGATTCATAATCTAAGCATGATAATACTTACCTGGAGCAGCAAAAGTCACCATAATGTATTGTAATTCACCTTTATGGTGTCTTTGTTTTATAAAAATTTTGAAAACTTCTGCATCCCATGTCCAGATATTTAACTTTAAAACTGCAGCATATGTTTGTGATTTCCAAGATATTGGTTCTTCTAGTCAAAGCTTTCTGGAAAAAGGGTTGAGTGGATATTTGAATGTAGCCTATGCTTTGTTTTGCTTGGTCAAACCTCTTTTATGGGCTGGTTAGCTCAACTGCAGGAAGCACATACATCATCTTGGACATGTCTCTAATAGAAACTTTCATCTCAGTGTAGAATCAAGTGAGAACAAGAAGTCCACACGCTTTTAAAGGGATAATTTATAATTTTGTCTATAATTGATAAAGCATTTTATATAACTGAACTGTGAAATAAAGTGCCATGTAGGTACCAGGTGGATTGTCTAGTTTAGTACATCATACACAATTTAGTGTTCAAGATGATTACTCACAGCAGTTAGACCTGAATAACTGCTGTTAGGTGTTCTAGACTAAGGGGTCTCAAACTGAGGATCGGGACCCCTCAGGGGGTTGCGAGGTTATTTCATGGGGAGTTGAAAGCTGTCAAACCCCGCTTCACCGCCAGCATTTATAATAATGTTATATATAACAAAGGGTTTTTTAATTTATAAGGGGACAGTCATACTCAGAGGCTTGCTGTGTGAATGGGGTCACCAGTACAAAAGTTTGAGAACCACTGTTCTATACCATCCCTGTGGAATAAAACAGGATTTTTTACACTATATTTTATAGTATTCTGACCAGTTTATTTAAATCTCCAAGTGATGGAGTATCAGACATTTTCCTTGGGAATATAAGGTGATTAATTCATCAAGTAGTATCTGGTTGCTTCACCTACACACAAGTCATCACATTCCTTCTGTAATCACATATTAGTGGGATGGCAGATTGCTTTCAGTCAGCACCACCTGTTTACTAAATGCAATTTATAAACCTTCCGTAACAAAATTATATTCCTTTCCTGTGAAACTGTCCTTTCTAATTCATCTGGCTACCAGCTTAATACTTTCTATAACACTTTCCAACCCAACTGCATACACATACTGTTGTAGTCTGAATTTTGATCTTTTTCTTTTCACAGGTAGCTTTATTGAATCCTATAGAGAACCCCCAGTTGGAGCTGGCTATCGTCATGCTGATAGTTCCCTTCTTTGTTAATGTTAGTACAACTGTATGCTTTTCAAAGATGGTTGACTTGTGTTTCTCTCCCCCACCCATCCCCTTCTCCATCTGTTAAAATTAATCTGTACCGCACAGTGTGCCTTGGTGATATCTTAGTGTTACAAGTCTTCAACACGTGTGTGTGTGTGTAAATAATACATATAAAGTGATTATGTACTTATGTCTCTCTAAAATCCATAATCAACAGTGCCATTGGGCACAGAAATGGTGCACAGAATGCCCATTGTTGAATGTACTATACAGATATGATTGTACCAGTTAGAAAATTCCAATTAAATTAGGTTTATTTAGGAAAGCATTAATTTGTTTGGAGTGCCAAAAAATATCATCCCATTGAAATGCCCTCGACCAAGCAAGACTATCCATATGTCAAGATTAAGAGCTAATAAAAAATGCCCACTAAGCAGCAGCTTTTTTCTTATTGGTGCAAGAGCAGGAAATAGGGCAGCTATGTTTCAGGAGAGATGTGGTATATGTTAGGTCATGTGACTGGATCTGTACAGGATTTTGCTGTATTTGGCCAAATCCCATTCCAAGGTCTGAATGACTAACACATATGTTGACCTAAAGAAAAACTGAACTGTGAATTTTCCCCTGTTAACAGGCATTAATGTTCTGGGTAGTGGATAACTTTCTTATGAAGAAAGGGAAGACAAAAGCTAAACTCGAAGAAAAGGAAGTGGGGCAAGATTCAAGGAACGGAAGTAAAGTCCGATACAGGAGAGCAGCATCACATGAAGAGTCAGAATCAGAAGTATGTAGATGCACCACTTGCTGTACCTGATTCAACTTCCTTCCTCTTGACTTACAACACTATCTTAGACTTGATTAGTTTTGTTCTAAATTTGCCTAGAGCCCTTATACGCAAGAGTCCATTGAATAAATCGACGACTGCTAATTCACTTCTCTTATTGACCCTCTACAAAGTGGATGATGATTTTCCTGGGGTTTCAGATGCCTCAAAAGGCTACTGCTAATTTTCAAAAGGATTGTTTTTTAGATCCTGTGGTGTCAGTTAATTCAATTAATAGTGAACTACAGCTTTAATATGGCTATCATATAAGGATATTGTATATCTGAAAATGGTGACTTCAGATTTGTTAAAACAGATATTTCATCTGTTATGATAAAATCTTACACATTTGAACTTAAGATCAATGTCAAGTGGTTTTGTTTGTTTTTTAAGGGTTGGTGAGGTTAAAGAGTCTACAGCAGTTTTAAACCCATATCTAGTCATTAGTGTACAGGATTTTACACTACAAATAAGTGCCTTGGCTGCTTCCCCATTCAGCATTGCAAATAACCTTGCATTTGATTTTAGCAACTGTGATAGGGTGAGAACATCATTATCTCAATTCTATTCTTCTCCTTAACAGAGGAGCTTAATTAAGATGGATCAGAAATGTTTCTTTTGATTGCTACCCACTAAAAGAACTTAACCATGATGAAAGATCATTCATCTGAAGCATACAGCTGTATGAGAGTCATTGTTATCTCTCTCTAGTTCCATTTTTCTGTGGAACATGGTACTTTCAGTAATTACACTGAAAGTAAAGGGGCCAAAAAGTCAATTTTTTAAAATTTCTTGATTTAAAGATAATCTTATTTAAAATTCTGTTAAGCACTTTTTGCTTTGCATAAAGACAAGAAGCTTCCTTGAGTATATGAGCACTTCTGTCACTATTGTTTAATATCAGTTTTCTACATTATCAGTAGTAACAATTCTTTTGTTCAGTAAATAAAACTGCCACTGAAAGGTGGTCAGAGAACCCATCTGCCCACAACTGGAACATCTGCGGGGTCCCAGTATGCAGAGCTTTCTTGAGTCAAATGACCTTTCTTTAATATCAGATAACAACACCTGTAGACTTTATGGGCCCATATCTCTATTAGAGACGAAGATGGCTGCAGTCTTCAATTTCTGCAAATGTGTTCATAGCAAATTGCTTAAACTGCTCTTGGTTAGAAACACATTTGGGGCACCCTGATTTATTCCTTGCATAGAAGGTGAAGTATGAAAAAGCATTCTGATGTTTGAAAGTTACTTTCTAATTAGGGCTATTAAGCGATTAAAAAAATTAATTGCACGATTAAAAATAACACCATTTATTTAAATATTTTTGAATGTTTTCCACATTTTCAAATAATTTCAGTTATCACACAGAATACAGTGTACAGTGCTCACTTTATATTTTTTATTACAAATATTTTCACAGTAAAAAACAAGTTTTTAATTCACTGAATACAACTACTGTAGTACAATCTCTATCATAAAAGTTGAACTTGCAAATATAGAATTATGTACAAAAAAAACTGCATTCAGAAATAAAACAATGTAAAACTTCAGAGCCTACAAGTCCACTCAATCCTACTTCTTGTTCATCCAATCGCTCAGACAAACAGGTTTGTTTACATTTGCAGGAGATAATGCTGCCCATTTCTTGTTTACAATGTCATCTGAAAGTGACAACAGTGTTTGCATGACACACTTGTAGCTGGTGTCACAAGATATTTAAGTGTCAGATGCACTAAAGATTCATATATCCCTTCATGCTTCAACCACCATTCCAGAGGACATGCATCCGTGCTGATGACAGGATCTGCTTGAGAATGATCCAAAGCAGTGCAGACCAGTGCATATTAATTTTCATCATCTGAGTCAGATACCACCAGTAGAAGATTGGTTTTCTTTTTTGGTGGTTCAGTTCTGTAGTTTCTACATCAGAGTTTTGCTCTTTTAAGACTTCTGAAAACATGCTCCACACCTCATCCCTCTCAGATTTTGGAAAGCACTTTAGATTCTCAAATCTGGAATTGAATGCTGTAGTTATCTTTAGAAATCTCATATTGGTACCTTGTTTGCGTTTTGTCAAATCTGCAGTGAAAGTGTTCTTAAAATGAACAACGTGCTGGGTCGTCATCTGAAATTGCTATAACATGAAATATATGGCAGAATGTGGGTAAAACAAATAAGAGCAGGAGACATACAATTCTCCCCCAAGGAATTCAGTTACAAATTTAATGTAGTTTTTTAATGAGTGTGATCAGCATAGAAGCATGTCCTCTGGAATGATGGCCAAAGCATAGAATCATAGAACTGGAAGGGACCTCAAGAGGTCATTTAGTCCAGTTCCCTGCACTCAAGGCAGGACTAAGTATTATCTAGACCATCCCTGACAGGTTTTTGTCTAACCTGCTCTTAAAAATCCCCAATGATGGAGATTCCACAACTTCCCTAGGCAATTTATTCCAATGCTTAACCATTCTGACAGTTAAGAAGTTTTTCCTTATGTCCATCCTAAACTGCCCTTGCTGCAATTTAAGCCCATTGCTGCTTGTCCTATCCTCGGAGGTTAACAACAGTTTTTCTCCCTTCTCCCTGTAAGAACCTTTTATGTACTTGAAAACTGTTATCATGTCCCCTCTCAGTCTTCTCTTCTCCAGACTAAACAAACCCAGTTTTTTTTCAGTCTTCCCTCATAGGTCATGTTTTCTAGATCTTTAATCATTTTTGTTGCACTTCTCCAATTTGTCCACATCTTTCCTGAAATGTGGCACCCAGAACTGGACATAATACTCCAGTTTATTTAGCTGGGGATTGGTCCTGATTTGAGTAGGGGATTTGGACTAGATGACCCACTGAGGTCTCTTCCAACCCTGATATTCTATGAGTTGAGCCTAATCAGCACGGAGCAGAGCGGAAGAATTACTTCTTGTCTTGCTTACAGTACTCCTGCTAATGCATCCCAGAATGATGTTTGCTTTTTCTTTTTTGCGCAATAGTGTTACGCTGTTAACTCATATTTAGCTTGTGATCCACTATGACCCCCAGATCCCTTTTCGCAGTACTCCTTAGCAGGCAGTGATTTCCCATTTTGTATGTGTGCGACTGATTGTTCCTTCCCAAGTGGAGCACTTTGCATTTGTCCTCATTGAATTTCATCCTATTTACTTCAGACCATTTCTCCAGTTTGTCCAGATCATTTTAAATTTTAATCCTATCCTCCAAAGCACTTGCAACCCCTCCCAGCTTGGTATCGTCCGCAAACTTTATAACTGTACTCTCTATGCCATTATCTAAATCATTGATGAAGATATTGAACAGAACCAGACCCAGAACCGATCCCCGTGAGACCCCACTCGTTATGCCCTTCCAGCATGACTGTGAGCCACTGATAACTACTCTCTGGGAACGATTTTCCAACCAGTTTTGCACCCACCTTATAGTAGCTCCTTCTAGGTTGTGTTTTCCTAGTTTGTTTATGAGAAGGTCATGCGAGACAGCATCAAAAGCCTTACTAAAGTCAAGATGTACCACATCTACCACTTCCTCCTCTGTCTACAAAGCTTGTTACCCTGTCAAAGAAAGGGGCATACTAATGTTTAACATATCTGGCACGTAAATACCTTGCAGTGGCCGGCTACAAAGGTGCCATGCAAATGCTTTTTCTCACTTTCAGGTGACATTGTAAATAAGAAGCAAGCAGCATTAAGTCCCGTAAATGTAAACAAACTTTTTTCCTTTAGCGATTGACTGAACAAGAAGTAGGACTATGTGGACTTGTAGGGTCTAATGTTTTACATTGTTTTCTTTTTTTGAGTGCTGTTATGTAACAAAAAAAATCTACATTTGTAAGTTGCACTTTCATGATAAAGAAATTGCACTTCAGTACTTGTATGAAGTGAATTGAAAAATTATATTTATCATTTTTACAGTGAACACTGCATATTCTGTGTAATAGAAATCAATATATTTAAATATATAGAAAAACATCCAAAAATTAATAAATTTAAATAGGTATTTTATTGTTGAACAGTGTGGTTAATTGAGATTAATTTTTTTGAGTTAATCGTGTGAGTTAACTGCAATTAATCGACAGTTCTATTTCTAATGTAATAATTTGAAGTGTCTGATAGTAACAGCAGGTAGTGACATGAAACCTAACAAATCCAAAATTCTCCTGTTTTAATAAAGCCTCTCTTCTTAAACATTGAATAATTGGGCATTTTGCTAGAATAAGTTATTTAAAATAGATTCAGAGAAGAGAAAAAACAGAGATTGAATCTTATTTGAAACATGCTATTTATATTTCTGTTTTTAGATACTTATTTCAGCAGATGATGAAATGGAGGAGTCAGAAGTTGAAGAGGACCTACGGAGACTGACTAACTTAAAGCCTGTTAAGAAGAAGCATCGATTTGGGCTGCCTGTATGATATGTTCCTGGCCTGTGGTATTTGCAGGTTTTGTGGCATAAGCTTCTTGGTCAGTGGATTTTCACTTTGCAACAGCATCCCTTTTTTCCTACTAACAGTTACTCAAGAACAGGTCTGTGATTAGGATGCAGATAGTTTGAAGCATTCCAGTTCAGTTGCACTACAGAAACACTGACCAAATATGCAAGAGCATCCTTTCATCGTGTATGGAAACACAGCATTGTGAGGGACCAGACACTAAAATTCTGGTTTGCATCTGACACTTCAGAGAAGACCACAGAAAAACAATTACTCAGTGTTGACTCACTTATTGTTCCTGTGGTGATTCAGTGCAAGACATTCTGGAAAAGGGCATCGGGATTGACTAAGTGGAACCAGTGTGTTTTATTACTAAAACCAGTAATTGCAACATATTAATTCCTAGAGCAGAATAGTTTTATTGTTACAAGCTGTAACTTAATGTTATTTTTTTAAGTACATATTTACTTCCTACGAGGTACCTATGGAACTAATAGGCAGAACAAAGATTTTTTTCAAGTCTCCTCTAACCTATTTGACTATTTTATATTTAAGTTATATTTTCATACTGTTATATTTAAGGATTCTCTTTGTCAGAGAAAAGGACACTGTTCCCTTTTTTGTGTGGAAAAAGATCAAAAGATTTGCAGCGAAGTTCTCATTCGTCCTCGTCACTTGATTATGATAAGGCAAATGATGTTTTCACAAAGGGAAAAGCTTTCTTTCACTGTTGAAACCACCAAATGTCAACTAGAAATGTAGCCCCAAATGTGGTTTTGGCAATGTCGTTTAACAGTAGTATTTTGTAAAATGGAGATGTTCTCTACATATTTGGCAATATGCACTTTAGCAGATAAAGAAAACAAAATTTTATGGTAGTTTCCTCATCTGTGAAATGAACCTCTAAGGATGACTTCATCAATATTTTGTCTCTTAAGAACTTGCAAGTCTCTGAGCATACCTCTCAACTATTCCAAAGGAGGCAGAACATTCTCTCTTTATATTCCTTATATGGGATCTAGCACATGAGACACTGATCTGATTAGAGCTCTTAGCACTACCTTAATACATATAATTCTTCCTCTGGGTTGCGTTTTTACTTAAGGTTTTTTCCATTAAAATATAAATGTGTAATGCTGATCTTTAATAACAATACTTCATTTGAAGGCTTTAAAACATTTCCCCAGCACACACATTCCTTTAAAAAAAAACAAACAAAAAAAAAAACCTATTTGTTTCTCCCTTTCTCTATTTGGAATAAAACTGAGAGGTACAGTGCACCTGTTACTACATCTAAGATGTCTGTGGCTTTCAGTGTCGTCTTTCTGTGGTTAATGAAAACATATCTGCTGGTGTTGAACTCTTGTAGACATGTTTTCAGTGACCTCCTATTCCTTTGGATATTTCCCAAATGGTAGTTACTGTTTGGACAGCTTTCTTTGATTCAGTTAAGCCTTGTGTAGGATGAGGTGATGTGTCAAAAAGATGTCAAAGATTAGAAATAAGTTGCAAATCTGGACATCAGATGTGTTCCAAGCCTTAAAAAAACCAAACAAGTTCACTGGAAGACAGCTCAGAACTTTTTAAAGATTTTTTTAAATTTTGTGTATATTTAGTAGGCCTTCATGTGGTATGTTATCAATACTGCTGAAGTGGGGTCGGTAGGCCTTTGGAAATACTGTGTGCTCCCTTGCTTACCTTCACTATTCAAATATTTGTTTGCTGCTTGGCTGTTGAGGTAAACAAAATGTCCTGGGACTTCCTCCGTACACCTCAATCTGTCCAGCTGACTAAAAGGGACATTTTATCAAACCTGACATTTGAGCTAGGTGAAGCCCCTGATCACTGTTACTGTGCTAAAACATAATATTTGCAGTAAGTTAAATGTTAATGTTTTTCTTACAGTAAATCTAGAAACTAAGGAAAACAGACACTTGCCTAATTTGAGTTTCTCTGAAGTATGAAGTAAGGAAGTGTCTAATCAATGTTGCCTCCCAATTTATTAGCTTACATTTTCAGTAAATGTTTCAGCTTGTTTGATTTACACCTTGTCTTGAGTATTGTACAATCAGGCAGGTTCACCCTCTCCAGTACAGTAGTTTAAGAAATTCACTTCAATGCACAGTATATCTCGTACACCTTTGCCACCTCCTATAGGAATTAAGAACTAATCCTCCTCTGTTCACAAACTTCAGTATTTTTTAATCAGGAGTTTGAGGGGATTTGCCTAGGCCTTGTTCTATTTGAGGTAATGAAATAAAACAGCTGGTGCATTCTTTATTGCACCATATTATACATACCTATCCACTTTAGTCATTAGGGATCATTTGAACAGCGCACAAATCATGAGCTTTATTTTTTTCCTTCCTGTATTCAGATTATGCAGAATATCAAAATGAGCTTCATTTCTAGTGTCAAGTTTAGTCTGCGAACCATCAAATGGCCTTAATCATGTAAAATAAGCTTCTTTTATACAGACCTCATATTTACTGTCCAAGTAAAGATGGCATAAAGTACCACAGAGCCATTTTCTTCAGATTGTTTTAAGGGTAAAAATGCTTTCCCCCCCCCCCCTTTTTTTTTTCTCCTTAAGTGCTTCAGTACCTCTGGGTTGAGGTTTATAGGTATTGTAACAGGACTTGTGACATAGTGAAATTCTATTAGCCAAAGACTCTTGAGCATTTCACATTCCCACAATCATAACATGGAAAATGAATACCTTTTATTAAAAAGGTTGTTTGACCATTAAATTTGATATAGTCCCCTCTTTTTAATACTGGACTCTTAAAGTTCCCTCAAATGACAGCAAGAAGTTACATTTTTGCTCATTAGTTTTTATTACCCTTTCAAAAAAGAAAAGGAAAATATTAAATTATTTCCCTGTTTGAAAAAAAGAATTCATGCAGTAGTTACAAGTTTATACATTTTTCTTTGAAGCCCAGACATGTAACATCTAGTGCTTCACTGTGTTTTGCTATTAGATGGAGTATTTTGGCAGTACAGTTTAAGGGGAAACTATTCCCTAATGAGTTCATATGATTTGAAGACCTGGCAGCACATATGTGATTCTCCTCCAAATGTTAGTCTGCTGTCGCAAATCCATCCTTTAGACAACTCACAATAGGTTTAATTCAGACTGTACTTATAAAAGGTAGTTATTATTCCATAATTTGTTCAATTAAAATAAGCTTGTGTATAAATAAATAAGTCAGGGATTCTAAATCTATATGTACAGTTGAGCAGAAATTAGAAATATTGGAGGTCAAGATTCACCACAACTTGTCAACCTTACAACACATGAATCTGTTAACTGCGCTGTGACATGTTGTCGTCTAATATGTGGTCTTAAAGTTCTGGCTTTAATGCATTCAGGTCCCCTCGTCTTACTTTAAGTAGTAAAATGCTGTATATTAATGTTGCTGACTAAAATGAATTTTCCCTGAAGAAAAGCTACAGCACATACTTGTTGAGTTGTGAACTTAACTAAAACAATGCAAAGTGTTCCAGAGGTCTCTAACAAGTGTTTGTACAGTTTCCCACTGTGCCTGGTGGGGAAAGGAATGTTCAGCCTTAGCAGTGAAGGGTTGAGTATCTTAAGGAATTTCTGCCATTGCTTGACTAACCCCAAGTCTGCAACGTGCTGTACTTTTTGCAGCAGCAAACAGTAGTGAAAGTGAACAAATCCAGCCACATCAAGTCAAAGTAGATCTACAGCACAGCTGTGCAACGTTTTTTTAGACAATATTTAGTCTCCATTTCAATGACTGAACATGACTACTACAGTTTTACAAAGTAAAACTACACTATCTTTAAAAAAGGGACTCTTTTGTAATTGGGTTTTTGTCTTGCCTGGGTATGTCTCAAATTGAACTTTGGGTTTATTTGTTCATAAGTAAATTGGGAGTAGAGCCTATGTCAGCAAACAATGACAAATCTACTGCCCTCTGTTTGAACCATATTGTTTAATCAGTGGTGTTACATTAACGTTTAAGGCTATATGATGTAAGGGTACTTACATTGCATAATGGTTTACAATAAAGTTTGACTTACTACAGATTTTTACATGTGTTCTGTGCTCCCTTATGTTAAAATGAATGTGCCTTCTGTTCTGGCATGCATTTTGTTATTTAGAGTTTAAGCACTGAACTTCAGATCTGCTGGTATTAGTTTTTGCTTCTGCATTAGGATTAGTTTCAGTATGTTGACACAGCTCAAGATCCATTTTCCAAGGAGAGACAAGATATGTTAGATTACAAATTTTGTTTATATTTGTAAATGTCATACATATTTAAAATTTCTCTCAAAGTTGCACTTACAAGGTGCAAAGGTGGTTGTGATGCACAGATTTTGCCTTGAGTGTACACACACAAAACATACCTGTCATGAAATAATCAAAATGAATGTTTAGATATACTCTCTTTGAAGACTTACGTCTGGTTCTGTCCCCAAGTTGCCAGCAGCTAAAGTATCATAACAGACCTGTGGACTTTAGACAGAATTGTCAGTCACTGGTATCAGGGGAATGCCCCACCTTTTGAACTTCAATCATGTTTTATTTGCCTCCACAGTGACCAGTGGTTTAGCCAGAGATTTCCGGAGGCAAATTTCAAACTCTTATTGAAAATTTCTGACTAATTTGGCTCAATTTGGCTATCTGTCCCCTTAGCTCCACTTTGGAGGTTGATGTTCTTGCAGTGGCTGATGCTCCTGCCGGCTTCAGGAAGCAAACTCGGTGAAGAGCTCTCTCTTGCGTCATGCCTTTGTGTGTCCTGTTTAGGAGCTTGCCAGGCTGAGTGTAGTTCCCCCTCATAGCATGCTGCAAGCAGAGTCACCTTGGCCCTCTTCCAATGACCAACGAAGAGCTAAGCAGGAATCAAGTAGCCAGAGGCAAGCAGATCCCCTGCCTCATCTCCATGAGGGGAGTGAAGCCACAAGGTCAGCCACTAGATGGAAGATCATACTTAAGTCCCTAGAGCTGTACCAGCAATCATGCTTCTGATCTCTGCTGCCACCTCTGTAACATCCCTCCTAAGGATTGCTTACTGATAGCTCAGGCTGTAGCCTACAGGGAAAATACTGGTCCATGTGGGACCCCTGCCAGTGGTAGAGGCTCCTGGGGATTCCATTCTTGAACCCCAGTACTTTCTTTGAGAGATCCAGAAGGGACCTCTGTTGGAAAGACAAGATGACAACCCCAGCCTTTTTCAGGGCAAGATCACTAACCCCTTGGAAGTATTTTTTGAGTGATCCCAGGGCCCAATTTCACTTCTGCATATTAAGCAGGATTATGGGGACAAACAAATAAAATTAGTTTGGTTCCCTGCTCAACTTCATGGGGTGCCTCAGGGCATATCAATGCAGCAGAAACTAAGCCATAGATCTGTGCTGATTCCTCTGAACATGCAGAAACACAAAAGGGGGTGGGAGGTGGGGAATTCTTCCTTCGTAGAGAAGGAAGGCCAGCAGTCTGAATCAGAGTTAGAGATTCAAACAACAAATAGTTTTTTAAAAAAAATCTGACCAGAAGATAGACGTTTTCAGGCAGAGTCTTTGGAGTATTGTTGAACTGTGCTTTAGAGGGCTGAAGCTGCCCTACACAAGTTATAGCCAAGATGCTACATTGGAGCAAGAGTTCTCAACCTTTTTCTTTCTGAGGCCCCCCCAACATGCTATAAAACCTCCATGACCCACCTGTGCCGCAACTGATTTTCTGCATATAAAAGCCAGGGTCAGGATTAGGGGATAGAAAATGGCAATTGCTTGGGGCCCCATGCCACAGGGAGCCCCCCATGAAGCTAAGCGGCTTCCGCCCCAGGTGGTGGGGCTCAGGGTCTCGAGCTTCGGCTTTCTGCCGTGGGCCTCAGTGAGTCTGATGCTGGCCTTGTTTGATGGACTCCCTGAAACCTGCTCCCAGCCCCCTAGGGGGCCCCAAACCCCTGGTTCAGAACCACTGCATTAAAGGAATGGGGGATTTCCTGTCATATAGAAGACTAGGAAAGCGTCAAACTTTGGCCGCACCCACCATTCTGGGGTACCACACCCTCACATCCAGGCTGTTTTTCCCAGCTGGTGCTGCAGGTTGGCGTGCGTTGCCATGACCTCCATTTCCTCTCAGCCCAGGGGTCCATGACAAGAGGGACAGCAGCCCAGATGTGAAAGAACAAGTAGGCAGTAAGGGACCTCTTAGTCTGCTATTTACTATTCTCTACTCCTCAACATTGATTTTCTAAGGCTAAAAGCATTCTAGGTGTGCACCAGTCCAAATTCAACCTTGTGTCACTACTGAACGTGAACATGGCTCTTTCCTGGTGGTCAGGCATTCACTATTTCTGACGAGGAGATTTTTACCTGAAACAGTGGCCACTTTGCTATAAAGCCCTCAGCAGACAGCCATGCCTGGGCACGTGTCACCTCTGCCCTCCCTCTGAGAATGAGAACTCTCTGGCAGCATCAGCCCGGCAACAACAACAGAATAAATTATAAAATGCCTTTGGCATGGTCTACTAGCTTTCACAAGCAGTAGTGACATGGGCGGGTAGTATTGGAAGTATGGGCCCTCTCACTAGCTAAGGGCTTCTCCCTGAAAAGGAGAGTGGGGACACATCTTTCATGCAGATAAGATGGGGCTTTTTATCACTGAGATAAGATGCTTAGGCTAATCATTTACCAGCTTGTGGAAAAATTTTATGGGAAGCTAAGGCTCATAGCTGCTGGAAAAGTAGATTGATAATCCTGACACTTGACCTATAATTCTTTCCTACAGAATCTGGCATGTGGAAATATGAAACAGTCCACAAAGTACAAGAGGGAATACCATTTTACAAATGGTAGGTGGATCACATCCAGGGTGTTAGCGCTAAGCCAACTGAGGGCAACTACTGACTTCACCTATCTGTATGACTCCCAGCCAGCTCTATCTGGAGTTAGCCTAGCATTAATTGGAGTGGCAGGCCAGAGGAAGGGGCAAGTCTTTTTCAATTTTGGTCACAATAATGTCATTGGGCATTGCCTAGAGAGGATACTCTGTGGAGCTCTGGGTAAATCACAGCTAGTTTTCTCCCATTCCCAATATCAAGCAACCCATGTAATATCAGGCCATAAATGAAACAACCCGTCCGCTTCATCAAAATAAAACTTCTCATTCCCCATCCTATTTCTAACCTCAGAACTGGTAACAGAGCAGGGTGCCGTGTGAAACATCTGAACAAGTCCCTAAAGAAGGCTTATCTTCACTTTCCCATTTTTACCATTCTACAGGCATATTGTGCACTTACATATAGATGTTGGAGTTGGAAAAAAACTACCATTATTATTTGATCTGACAAGTGCTCCCAGGCCTTCTTCCACGATAGTGCTGATATTAATACTAGCTTTAAGGAAGAATGAAACTCATTTGCATCCCTCTGCCTGGAAAATTATCCTGATCAAACAGAGACTGACATGATTGGAGTATCTTGGATTCATGACAAACACAGATATATGGTGCCAGGCACCTCAATCATAGGCCGTGCTAAGGATGAATCCTATTAGGTATAAGGTGTCATCTCAGAAGAATGTCAACAGAAGATAAAGATGGCCATAAGGGAAAATGAGGGGGCTCAGAAAC
This sequence comes from Chelonoidis abingdonii, assembly GCF_003597395.2. Taxonomy (NCBI): domain Eukaryota; kingdom Metazoa; phylum Chordata; order Testudines; family Testudinidae; genus Chelonoidis; species Chelonoidis abingdonii. The sequence goes on along the minus strand of NC_133784.1, from coordinate 25,842,667 downwards.
AAACTGACTACTTAGTGCAGCCTGTTGGGAATGCTGAACTCCTGTGCATCAGTGAACCAGAGTTACATGAGACATGTTGGTCATCCAGTGCTTAGCCAATGCCATTTTTCAGCAGAAGTGTTCTGAATACCTCACTGACCAGCAAAAGAAGGATATATAAAAATAAAATTCATCTTATTTGGAATGTCCATATTTAAAAGATGATCCTGCTTCCAACTCTGGACCTTAGCATGATGAACAGGAAAATTTATCTGAACATTTTCTTTCTTCCAGTCAGAAGGTCCACAGATCTGGGCCACCCTACACATAAACAGATCACTGATAACAGAGATGAAAATTGACATCCAAAAATTCATGTTTATTTTGTTAAGGAAAATTATCTCAATACTCAGAAGTAAGAGAAATTATTGTGCTTTTTCTTCTTAACACAACCTGTAATTTAGGAAGTAAAATTGAAGTATCCTGGCTGAGGAAGCTGTCTCATCTGAAGGAAGCTTCAGGGGGCTGGCCAGTCCTCTCTTGACGGGGACTGGCAAATCTGGTTCTTCCCTCAAGCTACAAGCAGCCTGAAGTACCCATTGTAACTGGTCTGTGGATCTTAATAGTTGAAAAAAGGAAACTGTCAGGTAAACACAGATTTTCCTGTTTGGGGCTGAGTGGTGTAATTCGTAATGAGATTAAATAAGGTGTTTATCAGATTCAGAAACAAAACAATTTCTTTCATAGTGCAGGTTTTGAATTCTTAACTGGATCAGTTACTGCTTTCAATTATTAAAATTATATCACCATTTTTAATGTGATCTCAAACTCTGCTTTGGATAAATTGCATCAGTAAGGTCATGCATTCAGTTGATTTAAAAAAAAATAATCCTGATATAGTTTTCAAATCTCTTAATACGGTAAAAGTGGAGTGGATTGATACCAGCTTTATTTTCCAGTGTGGAATTACTTGAGTCTAAGGCCACGTCTACACTATGCGATAATATCGAATTAGCTAAAATTGGTTTCATAAAACTGATATTATAAATTCGATTTCACGCGGCCACACTAGGCACAATAATTCGGCGTTGTGCGTCCATGGTCCGAGGCTAGCATCGATTTCTGAAGCATTGCATTGTGGGTAGCTATTCCATAGCTATCCCATAGTTCCCGCAGTCTCCCCCGCCCCTTGGAATTCTGGGTTGTCCACCTGGATATTCTGGGTTGATATCATTATTTGTTTGGGGTTGTTTCTTGGTATAATGTCCATCAGTCATCTCCTTCCTGCCGGGATTTACAGTCATTGCTGTACAATCCTTTCGCGGCGCGATTTTTCCCTGGATTTGGCACCTGGCAAGGACGCCATAACACAGCAAACGCATAGTAGCCCCGTTGTCAGCTTCTGTTTTTTTTTTCCGGCTACCCGTATGTGGACTAAGGATAGCCGTGAGACAGAGAGAGGCAAATACTCCAGGCGCTAAGCACACAGCAGCTAATCACTTGCTTTTGCAATGAATAGCAAGAGATGGTACACAGTCGTTCTGTAACCGTCCTATCTGCCGGAGTAAAACTGGCAATGAGATGGCGGTATACTCTCCCCTACTGTACTGGTCCGCTGCTATCCGATGAAGTGCCGCTCTGGCTGAAGATCGGCCAGGAGCGTCAACGCAAAAGCAAAATTGGGGATTGACTCATTGGACTGAGTCAATTCCTCCCTTTATGGGTTCTAAAAATAGAGTCAGTCCTGACTAGAATAAGGGGCAAGTGTAAGGAGGACCAGTGTATCAAGAGCAACAGCTGCTCCGTGTCAGCATTCACAGGGGTGCCCCACTGCAACAACCCCACCGTTGCATCCCTCTTCCCCCAACATTCCTGCCTACCGTGGCAAGTGTCCCCCCCCATTTGTGTCATGGAAGTTATGAAAGAAATGCAAGGAATAAGAAACAGGAGACTTTGTTAGTGAGAATAAAATGAGGGGGAGGCAGCTCTCCGGGGCTATTGACAGTCCAGGCAGGACAAAAAGCGGTGCGAGGGAGAGGACCCAGCAATGCTGCTGCTATGACAGTCCAGGCAGTACAGAATCTTTTCTTTAACACAGGAAAGGAGGGGGCTGATTGAAGCTAGCCCCCAGTTGCTGCAAAATACCATTCTAATGGTAACTGGAGTCATTCCCTTTACCCAGCGCCCCCGCCACCTGGACACCCGGTGATATCATTACGGATAAAGGGAGAGAGAGCCGGATAAGACTTTCACTGCTGCATGCATTGGTACGACAGTACACAGGGTAGGTAGTTTATTCCTTTACAGGGGGAAGAGGGAATGAGAGCCTGAACCAGGCACTTTGACCTCAGTGGAGCTAGACAATGCAATACTTGTGCTGTAGTGGGATAGCTGGAGTCCTCAGTACCCCCTTACCTCCATGGTTGATTCTTGGATCACACTTGTCACATGCCAGGAGTTAGCCTGGAGATTTTTCAAACGCTTTGGCATTTCATCTTCTGTAACGGACTCTGATACAACAGATTTGTCTCCCCCTAAAAGCGATCAGATCCAGTATCTCCCCAGGCATTGGCTGGGAGCTCTTTTTGGGATTTGGACTGCATCACACCCGTGCTGATCAGAAGCTCCAGCTGGGGCAAACCAGAAAATGTAATTCAAAAGTTTGTGGGCATTTCCTGTTTAACCGCCCGCATGCATCCAGTCAGATGCGTCCAAGAGCGGTCAGTGGGCACGTGGAACTGCCCACCCAGAGGCCAATAACGTCGATTTCCATCCACACTAACCCTAATCCGATATGTTTATATCGATTTTAGCGCTACTCTTCTCGTCTGGGAGGAGTACAGAAATTGATATAAAGTGCTCTTTATATTGATATAAAGAGCGTTGTAGTGTGGACGGGTACAGCGTTAAATCGATTTAAACGCATAGTGTAGACCAGGCCTTACAATGATGCAAAAGCTTAAGATTTGGGAGAATGGAAAGTCTTTATTATACTAAGCCACTGATTTTTTTTAAATATATAAAAAAGGAAATAGATGAGTGAGTATTTATGATGCTATTAGTAATTCATTATTTCCAGGCAGAAAATTAACATAAAACTCGCATTCTCTCACATGAAGAGTTTTAAGTCTAAAAGCCAGCCCAAGGATATGGAAAAGGAATACAAATGGCAGGTAAAGTGGAGATTTGCCGCATCTTGATGATTATAGTATGTTGGTATAATGTTTTTATAATTAGTTTTACTGCCTGTGCTGCTTGTTGTTTACTAAACAATATATGAACAAAGCTTGAGAAAAGACACAAAATGAAGTTGTCCTCAACTAAAGCTATTATTGTTTCAATAAATATCTATTTTATAGCAAAACTATGTTTTTGTATCAGTGCAGGTTTGAACTTTCCATTTTAAAATTGCTGGTTGCAGATTTTATACTTTGGGTGTTTCTTACCCGCAGCTGATCCAAACACAGAGGTTAAATACTTTTTTCAACCTGAATATAATTTAACTTTAGTGTAAATACAATACAATTCAATTCAATTCTACTAACCAGAATTAGAACACAATTTGAAATGATTTTTGCTATAACCTATAAATAAAAATTCTTCACTGAAAAATTAGGGACATCTTTTTAAAAGAAAAGGTTTGTGATTGCTGACAAAGTACAAAAATAGTTACCTAGCCTGCTTTGTTATTTATCATTCTTACTTAATACTTAACTTCCCATTCTCTTGACTTGAGGATTCAATTTTGTTTTAATTCCTTCTAAAGAGAAAACACTAGCAGTCTTAAGAGCAAAAGAACATCAAGGAAATCAAGTTTTGGCATTGGAAGAATTCAAATGATCAAATAATATCAAGTATTTGAAATGCAACACTAACAAAGAGAACATATTACGGCCAAGACCTAAGCAGAAAAGTAAGGTTATTTGGCATCGGACATTGTCATACTCCTAATTGTAGGTTTTATAGCACATGTTATGGTAACACTGGGAGAGTAAGAAACCAAACCCCCTCCAAATTTGTTTGTCAGCCTTCCCATCAGAAACATTCACAAAGTCAGAAGAGTCCCTAACAAAGCATTGCCTTTTAAAGTTATAAATAGAGCCCCAGCAGGTTCCCCTGGAAGAACTATTTGTTATAGTAGAGTGTACTGAACTTCCATCCACTCAGTTTCACTACTGCAGCTGTCTCCTCTTGTCAGTTCTGAGCTTCAACCAGCTCCAGCCAGGCAGGTCAGTAAATTCTACAAACCCCAGTCATCTCTAAGAATAAACCTTTCAAAACAGCAGCCTGTGTCAACCTGAATCATTCTGGGATCTGGTTTGGGAAAATGACCCAGCTAATGACTTCATGTTAATGGTCTATATAAGTCCAGAGAAAACCAGGCTGCTGCAGAGTGCACTCGGAGCTGATCCAAGGGAAAAACTGCCTATAAGAGCACTAATATTGGGTGAGCACCCCAGCTATGTCACAGGTATGGAACAATATTAAGTTGGCTGGTGTGTTGCGCCACATCTGACAAATATTGCACTGTTTAATGATTCTTCTGGTTAAGTAGTTTGACAGTTTATGCTTTGTTAAACCTTGTGTTAATGAAAATTTTCTCAAATCATTGACTTTGCTAGTGACCAAAAAGTAACTTCTCCTATACTGGAATGACTGCAAATTAACACAAGAATGTAAACTATACTTTTTAGCTTTAACCACATTTGTTGAAAAGGAAAGATTTTTTTTCCATCTAGATTGTGCAGATATAGTGATAGATTTAAATGTAAAGGTGATTCCTGTTATACTTTTAGGTTAATCCCAAAGGCTATGGAATGTGTAAATGTTCGATTTAAGTTTATAGGTTTAATTTTTTTGTTTCTTGCTCTATCTCCTTGAGGAGGAGATTTCCTTGAAGTGTACTGTTCCCTATGTAAAATGAGGTTTCATTATAACAAAATACAGAAAAGCAATGAGTATGAGGGACTACAAATTCTAGACATAAAGATAAAATAGATGTTTAAGACCCAAAGTACTCACTTAACTTCAAATGTACCATGTAACCAATAGGTTAAAATTGTTCTCCGACTCTGCATTTTAAAGTATGTCTAAGAGTGGCTCAATTTCAAGATTGCTCTGAATGTATAAAGAACCCAAAGAATGTATACTTGCATATAGTTTTCCTAATGGACAGTGTTTTATGACAGAGCTGAGATGGTAAGAAAGCTTTATAGGAGCAACACTGCAAGGCTAGAGAAAAGAATCCTAAGAAGCCTTAGGAAAGAATTCACTTCTGCTTATTCTCTTTATTCCAAGTGAAACAGACTTGAAGGCAATGTTGCAGATCTTGTAAACTAACACTTTGTGCTATTGACCACTGGAGATAAACCAAGGCTGGATTGTTTTGCCTACTAAGAATAGTTTCTGGCTTAGATCCTGTCACTTGTGACTGGCAAGCAACTGAAAATAGTTCTACTTTTTGCCAGTCACAATAATACCCAGAGTGCCAGCAGGCCTGAAGCTTCTTTTCTTAGGCTGTCTTCACTGCCACATGGTAAAAACTACAAGTGCCTTCCTACACTAGGGTTTTATGGTGGGATAGCTAATGCATATTCATTACTCTGCTGTCAACACACACTATTTTTTGGCAGTAAAGACAAAGCCTTAGAGTTAGTGATTTCTGCCATGGTAAGTTAGGAAATCCTGATGCCTGGCACTTAAGATTTAAGAAGGGATTCCACAGGTGTCATGCTCACTCTGTTCATGAAACCAGTTTTCGCCTGTTCTGGTTTAGAACCTGCACCCACACTAAAAGGCCTGTGTATTACTCTCTTCATTGTCCAGTTGTGGGGCTGTGAGGCATATAAATAATTTACACTGCATGACAAATACCAATACAGACATACACATAAAACCTGTGCCTATAGTAGATACTTAGCCTATCTCTTGAATAATCAGTTAATAAATGGCACTAACCACTTGCTGAGAAACGCTGTTAAAAGGATTTCTTCTTTTAGGTTTTATGCCTTTTGCTTTCATTGGCTGGCTATAAGACACTTTCCCCAGAGGCTTTGAGGACATTTTGGTTCCCACAGTAAATTTCAGTGACATTAAATGCAAGCTATGCTGAGGCATTCTTCTGTGTTTGTAGCCAAGAGAGAACATGCAAGAGTCTCCAGTACAACCAACTTTCCCACTGCCAAAAGTCATGAGGGTGGATGCTACTTGAAACAGACTATTGAAATCATTCTCACGCTTGGGGTCAAGAGAATCCATTCCCCTGAATTACATGGTCTCTCTTTTTTGTCCCCAATCTCTAGAAATTCATCCATTGTCCCCCTTCCAAGAAGATAAGTTCTCTGTAGTCAGTCAGCAATGACTAACTAAAGTTAAAATAAGGAAAGAGGATCTAGCTACAGTCTGTTAGGCTTTTGGTGGCCAAATAATACACAACTACCCTTAAATCAAACACTTTGGCTATTGTTTTTAGTTCTTCAGGTGCTTCTCTTGTGAGGATGGGGTTGGACTAATCGAATTGCATGCCTGTATGTTAGTTACCACTGTGCACTCCATGCCAGAAGGGAGTGGTGGCATCATGTTTGTTATCCTTGAAATAGCACCCTGAATGCAAGACTTTCAGGAATGATGTGTATGACTGACTGACACTGACCAATGTTGTGTCATTCCTACAACTTCCTCTTTTGACGGTGATGCATTCAGCTATTACCATGCTCATTGGCTGGAAGAAGTCTAGGTAGACAAATCAGAACTGTACAACATACAGTACTTGCAAAAATATGGTAAATGGCAACCCTCAGTTACTCCCGTTTCTGCTGTAGGACTTGAGATTTTATTCATCATTTATTTATTCACTCCAGATTATGAATTAAGACACTTAAATATGTTCAGAATCTGTAACCAATACCACTGATTGCTTGGTTTGCACTACTAAATTATACAAACGTTCTGGTCAGGCAAAAGAAGAGATTAGATGGGAAAAAAAAGATCTTTTAGTTACCAAAAGACTAATAATTTTATGGACAAATATTTAATCTGGATCAATGAAGGCCAACCAGAAATTTTCTCCAAAATATTATTGATTCACAAGTTAGTAGAAAGATGCATAAAACAAATTCTAGAGAAATAAATAATGAACACTTAGAAAGTTTAGACTCAGGGTATGTCTTCACTGTGGAGTTATCTCAAACTCTTACTTTGGTGCTGCCCCTAATCTCCACACGCAGAAACCTCTGACCCATGTTTTAGTGGTGCTTTCAACCCAGAGTAGGTGCCCCATCTTGGGCTGCAAGTCAAAGCCCTAGTGAGGCTTTTCCTTGGGTTGATAAGCTACCCACTTTACAGTGAAGACGCAGGCTAAGGGCATGTCTACACTTACCTCCGGAGCAATCAGTCCAGCAGGGGTTGATTTATCGTGTCTAGTAAAGACGTGATAAGTCAACTGCTGAGCACTCTCCTGTCAACTCTGGTACACCACCAGAGCGAGAGGTGCAGGTGGAGTCGATGGGGGAGCATCAACAGTCGACCTTCAACAGTGAAGACACCGTGGTAAGTAGATCTAAGTATGTTGACTTCAGCTGTGTTATTCATGTAGCTGAAGTTGTGTAACTTAGATCAATTATTCCCCCATGTAGACCAGGGCTAAATCACTGGAGTGCTTGGTAGTCTTCCAATATCTTACCACAATTCCCCCCATGTGCCCAGGAGGACAGAAAAGTTATCCCAGAATTTACTGGGAAAGAATCATAGAGCAGCCCAGTTTACTGCAGTGTTAAGAGCCATGTGAGATGACCCTGTGTCATAACTATAAAGGGAAGGGAACAGCCCTCCTGTGTACAATACTATAAAATCCCTCATGGCCAGACACACCAAAATCCTTTTACCTGTAAAGAGTTAAGAAGCTCAGGTAACCTGGCTGACACCTGACCCAAAGGACCAATAAGGGGACAAGATACTTTCAAATCTTGGTGGGGGGAAGGCTTTTGTTTGTGCTCTTTGTTTTTGGGGGTGGTTCACTCTTGGGATTAAGAGGGACAGGACATCAATCCATGTTCTCCAAATCTTTCTGAACAAGTCTCTCATATTTCAAACTTGTAAGTAACAGCCAGGGAAGGCATGTTAGTCTTATCTTTGTTTTCTCAACTTGTAAATGTTCCTTTTTGCTAAGAGGATTTACCTTTGCTGTAACTTTGAACCTAAGGCTAGAGGGGCTATATGAATCTGATTACCCTGTAAAGTTGTTTCCCATCCTGATTTTGCAGAGATGATTTTTACCTTTCTTTAATTAAAAGCCTTCTTTTTAAGAACCTGTTTGATTTTTCCTTGTTTTAAGATCCAATCCCCTTGGATCTGGACTCACCAGGAACTGGTGGGGAGAAGAAGGAGGGATGGTTAAATTCTTCTTGTGGTAAGATCCAAGGGATTGGATCGGTGTTCACCAGGAACTTGGTGAAGAAGTCTCTCAAGACTATCCAGGGAAGGGAGTTAGTATTTGGCAGTGGTGGCAGCAAAACCAGATCTAAGCTGGTAGTTAAGCTTAGAGGTGTTCATGCAGGTCCCAACATCTGTACCCTAAAGTTCGGAGTGGGGAAGGAATCTTGACACCCTGGAAGTCCTAGCAACACACCTGGGTAAGTGTAGCATCAGTGTAACGACACTAACTCAGTTTACAGGATGGCTGCTCACATCTGTTCTAGACTAAATTGGGTGCTCAGACCCAGGTGCTGATCACCTGAGTTAACTCTGCAGTGAAATGTCTGATGCCTACGTCAGATTTTACCACAATGGTTTGAACCATTCCAACTTTGTCAGTTGGTATGCTGACACTCCTGGGCATCTTTCCCTCAGCATAATAGTTCAATGGACATGTCTTCATATTTGTAAGTCGAGATCTAGATTCCTCTCTTTCTCCTCTTTTTTACTTTCCAAACCTAGACTCAGGTTCCTTAACTACCAGTTTGGTCTTTAGGCACAAGGCAAAGTTTGGTAGATATGATGATAAACCACTTCCACTCCGTCTTTCAAAAGTTATGTCATCTCAAGATAATCATAACATAACAATGGTTCTCGGGTTACTAGGGCAAGTGTTTTCAACATCTAGTTCAGGAAGATGAATGTTTTGGTAGCATATTTTTTTTTCTTCTTTGCCATCTGTGTGCAATGTAGCTGCCTACTGTTATCTGTATGTGCTGTACAAGGACGCTGATCATTTGTGTGTACAATATAGCATAGGTATAGATGGAATATAGATTATGTGTTAGATAACAGTTCTATATGTTTCATCTTTGTCTCCTATGTGTTCTGTAACTTGAAATACTGACATCTCCCCATCTGTCAATATTTTTAGGCAGCCCCCGTGAAAAAGAAGCGTCCTCCAGTGAAGGAGGAAGATCTCAAAGGGGCTAGAGGAAAGCTGTCCACAAACCAGCAGATTAAATCCAAAACCTACCAAGTCATGAAGCAATGTGGTAAATCTCTTATCTGTTTACAATACTACAAATGCTAAAGCAATTTTCAAAGTAAAACTTGAATTTAACTGATAATCTCAGCTGAAGTGCAAGCTCTCTAAAGAATAGCCAACTAGTTTCATTCAGGCAACCTCCATTTGTGTACAACAGAAAGAAATTTTTCTAATAATAAATGGAGCTTATTCATGTTTCCAAGGAGTACAGTATATGCATTAAGGCACATAAATGTAAAACTGGCAGAACCCTCTGTTGAAATGCAGGCATGATAATGCTCATATATTTTGCCCTGGTTGTGTAGATCTCCTGAGAGGAAGGGCAGGAATTGGTCTGCTTCCCACCCTTCTTCCACTTATTAGGTTTTCACTAGCTGGAGCTCATAAGGTGAAAGGCTCTGCAGCAAAGTGAGCCTCTGTCTCCAGACTATACTAATTGAGCATTACAGGCTGTGCAGTACTGCCATGGATTTGACTTCTGGAATATGGGCTAAACCACGTTCTTACTCCCTAATTAATGTCAATGTGTCTTCTTTCAATAATCAGTGAATTTAAAAATGAGTCAGGACTAGAGCATTTGATCCTATGTTGGGAGATGCCTGGGATGTCAGGGGAATATATATTAGCTGTGCTTGGACTACAGGACATAAACAGAGAGAAAGGAGAGAAATTTCTTATTGAAATCTCTCACCTGGTGCTCATGGTTTGTCATGAGGAAAGATGGGGTTTAAATTTGAAACACCATACTCTGAATTTAAAAATCTGTTTTGAAAGCTTCAAATGTAGCTGCAGGGTTTCTTTCCTCAGAGGAATAAGTTAAAGATACTGGCCAAGAGATTTGACAATTGGACTAAACTGCCTTTGAGAGTCTACAACATTATTCAGAACAATAGTACTATTGTATAGTGCTGAGCAATGCAACTGTGTGTGCTGCAGACCCACACATTTTGTACCACTGAGTACTCTTGACAAACCCTGAATTTCCATGCATTTGAATGGAGTGATGTATTTCATCACAGAAAAAGTCCATGTTCCAGCAGCACAGCTATTATTGGCATAAATCTTTTTCACTGATCGACTCCTTTTGTTCATTTTCAAGAACAAGAGGGCTCTGTGGCACCTTCCATATTCAGTCAAGATCGGACAGGAGGTGAAACAGCCTTTGAGAAGCCTAAAGGAGAGCCACCGAAGAGCATCTTTGGCTGATAACCAAGTTTAACCTGTGTGACAAAGATTCCTAACGTAACACTTAATCCCAAATTGCTGTCGCTTATACTAAACTTATTGCTGCACTAGTAAATCAACTTAATTCTTTCAAATTAGTCATTAATTAAGAGGACTCATTTTGTAGGCTACAACTTCCTTTTCAGGGGCAGCTCCAGGCCCCAGCACGCCAAGCGCGTGCTTTGGGCAGCATGCTGCAGGGGGCACTCTGCCTGCGCCATGGGGGTGGCAGGCAGGCAGCCTTCAGAGGCTTGCCTGCGGAGGATCCGCTGGTCCCACGGCTTCTGGACCTCCCGCAGGCATGGCTGCGGAAGGTCCGCTGAAGCCGTGGGACCAGCGGACCTCCCTCAGGCAAGCCGCTGAACACAGCCTGCCTACCATGCTTAGAAATGCCTAGAGCCGCCCCTGTTCCTTTTATAAGTTTAAGTATTTTCTTTCTTTATTGTACATGCTGTAATGCTTTCAATAAGAACCTAGTCACTGGACACAGGCTGGCATAGTAATGACCAATTTCTACTTAAATGACGTATGTGGTTTTTTTTAAGACTTATGTTCCAGAGCTGTGATCTAGTTAAATTTTCGATATTAAGTGCAAAACAAATAAAATAAAGGAGTGTATGGATTTGATTTCAATACAATTCCTTCTAACTGTAAATGTTTTTATACTATTGCTATTTTCACAGTTGACCATGTAATTTTGCAAAAACGTGATAAAAGACTTCATTGTTATCTGTAGTTTTTTCCTGGTATTTTCCTGTACTTCTGCTTGCCACACTGTACTTCAGGATTATGGTGAGTAGGATGGGTTATTTACTGCTAACAAGTAAGATGAAACCATGTCAAATTGAATACTACACATCCACAGCTCTAGACAGCTTTGTGCAGAGCATCAGGGTCAATTTGTACAGAGCTGAATCAAATTGAAAGGATTGGATGGGGATGCAAGAGAGGGAAGGATCATTCAGTGGTTGAAGTGCGAGCATAGAACCCTAGACATCCAGGTTAAATTCTTTGCTCTGCCACCAACTTCCTATGTAACCTTGAGAAAGTCACATACTCTGCCTGTGGTTCCGTTCACTCCCATTTGTAAAATAGGCATAATAGCACTGCCCTACTTCACTGGGTGGGATGAGGATAAATACATTAAAAGCTAGGAAGTGCTCATACACAACAGTGATGAGGGCTACACAGTACCTAAGCTAGAGGCTTTATGGATTTTAGAATTATTTAAAAACTATTGAGACAGTTGCATTAGGTTCCATCCAGCATTACAAAACAGTGCACTGAAAATGTGACTTACACCAACACGGCTGTCAAGCTGTGACATCTGAAAAGAAATTTTAAAAAGAATGAGTGCTAGTTTAACTCATATTGCAACACCTCTATAAATTGATCTAGAATAAGTCTCCTTCCCTATATGTGCAACTTGTCTGCACCAAACATCTTTCAGAATGGCACAGCTATTGCTAGTCAGATGCATTGTGACATGCACACAATGGACATTAGGTGTTCTCAAAGCAGATAAGCCACATTTAAAGTCAAAAGTTCTTATTCTAGGAATACTAGAATAATACATTACATGCTACTGTGCTATATCTTCAAATTCAGGGGAATTAATTTGGCTAAAATAAGAGTTTGACATAACTTTGAACCAAACCAAGTTTTTCTAATGCTGAGAATATTCAATACATTTTTTCTAGCCTTTATTTTTGACTTCTATAAAACTGAATTGGTTAGCTTTTGATTCCAGCCAGATTGAAGGAGCCAAAATGGCTTGAGGTTTTCCTCTGGGTATTTCCAGCCTGACTAGAATAAAAAAAAAAAAAAAAAAAAATCTGTCTAAGGAACTTGTTCATGCGAGGAGGTTTCCAGATCATTTAACCTTGTGAGATCCCCACGTTCTTTTTTCTAAAGAGGATTTTACTTCATCTTCTATGAAATATAAAACTTGCCTACTGAACTGTCCATTCTGATGACAAACACTGATGGGGGATTTTTATTACATGCATGGGCTTTTTTAAAGAGAATTTCTACAATTTCAAGTAGATGAATGAAGACATGGAGAGAACTGCTGACAGGGCATTATCTCAGAAAGCACCTTTCCTTAATTTTATGATTCAGGAACATTTTGTAAAGTTCATCTCCCCCCCCCTCAACATCTGAAAACTAGGTATAATTCTGAGGATACTTAGGGCAAGGCTACACTACAATGCTACCTCAGCACAGCTGCCCTGCTGTAGCGTGTCTGCTGAAGAGACACTATGCTGATGGGAAAGTGTCTCCTGCCAACATAGCACCTGGGTGGACAGTGCAAAACTTGTGTTGCTTGAGGTGGGAGTGGGCTTTTTCACACCCCTGAGCGACATAAGTTATATCGATTGTAAGCTATAGTGTTTTAAAAGAGGAGAACAGTGTTTGAATTTGCCTGCTTTCCTGTATGGGGATCATGAGAGATGGAATTGCTGCAGGTCACAACTCAAGTTATCCAGTTCTCTTCATTAATAATGTTAAGAAGCTGGTGAATTGTTAGGCTCTTTTCTTACTCTTTATAAAAACTAAACAAATACTTCCTGATGGATCCTGCAGAAAAGCCCAAGTTAGCTCTAACTAGAAAGTGGCCCAGATCCTACATATGATTTTAGAGAAACTTCCACGCACATGAACCTCTTAATCATTTTCTCTTTTTATCCTCTCATATAATATGAAACCAAGGAGTCACCAGGTGAAACGAAAGCAATTAACTGAAAACAAATGCAAGTTAATACTGTAGTACTTCATGTTGTTGACAGTCAACTTGTGCAATTCACTGCTCCACTCAGCCAAATTTTATAGTGGGATTTTAAAATAAAGAACTGGAATGGTTAACAATTAAGAATACTATTGCCAGCTAGAAATACCACTGAGTATGATAATTATACTTCCTGGTATACGACTGCCTGAAGGGTTTAAGAAGAAATTTCCACTCCCACATACAGTACAACTTTGTACAAATGGTTAGGTACATTTACAGGGAGTTTGATGCCTTTTTAAATTGAAGATAAAACCTATCAAATGGAAATTGTAGGGTTTTTTTGCTTTAGACGTTTTAAAACCATGGTAGAATCAGCATGCACTACACTTGTCTCGCCCTCAAAAAACCAAAGGACAAAGTGTTCCCTTTAACTTGGCACTGCATGGACATGGTGGTGGGCATGCTCTCCCCCTATGGCTATGCCAGTGAACTCTGCAACACACCACCTTTTCCAATGGTCCAAATTCTCCCTAGGAAATAGGGGAAACGATCAAACTTCTTGTCCTTTGTTTCCAGAGATAAGAAATGAAGCTGACTCGCTACTGAGCTCTGTCAAAACGTCTGGTAAAAATGACCATTCAATGGCAGTGTTTCAGTAGCAATACAGCTCTCTTACCCAAGCTGAGCATTCTAACCAATTAATTACCCGAACCACTCAACCTGGCCTTATAAAGAAATGGTACTACCATGGAATTACTGTGACGGAGACAGAGATAGTACAGTCCATATACACCTGATACTGCAAAATACCCCAGATCAGTTCTTTGGCTTTCTGTCTAGGGTACTAGATGCTCCTCTGTGGATCTGTTAGACACTGGAAAAGCAGATGAAAGGAGTACTGTGCGGTGGCACCCAGGTCATATCCAGTGATCATAAAGGAGGAACAAGCAATATGAGATAACCAGATGACTGCAAGCTAGTTGACAGGTGGCAATGGAGCAAGAAGCATTCCTAGAAAGCCAGATAACATACAGGAAATATAGGCACCAGGCAGATCTAGATGCCAACAAAGAAAGGGGGCATGGAAGAGACTTTGGAGTCTGCTTAGACTGCTGAGATTACAGAATGAGGCCAAAGTACATGCCATCCACTTCTGGCCACCTCTCTTAAGGACCACTTTTCTACCTGTGTACATGATAAATAACTTTAGCCAGTGTCTGGAAGGTGTGATGGGTTGGATGCTAATCAGCTGTTAAAATTATTTGTAAAACAGGTAAGCTGTAGCATGTGGCATACTACTGTAACAATTGGGTCAGGATTCTAGCTGAGTACTGTGCATTAGCATGAGGTGCTGTCACAAACCGATGGTTAAGGGTTAATGCCTCTTTTACCTGTAAAGGGTTAAAAAGTTCACCTAGCCTAGCTAACACCTGACCAGAGGAACCAATGGGGGAACAAGATGTTTCAAAAGGAAGGAGAGAAGTTTTTCCTTTGTTTAGAGTTTCAGTTTCAGCCGGAGT